>NC_071115.1:24245000-24545000 GCF_024256425.1 Clarias gariepinus | reverse complement strand
CATTTTACTGTGAGAGGTGCATGATGCAAGAAACAGAGGCTGTGCAATAAATAATGGGTTCTTGAGTGAAAATCTATGTTTTTTTTTAATCCTCTAATCATACTTAAAATATCCTGCTAATGGTAAATTGTAAAATGGTAAAATTCTGTTTGCCAACCTCTTTTGCTAATAATAATAATAATGCTAGAATATTGCTGATTATATAAAGAAATTAAAGCAATGTTATTAATACTATTAATATAATAATCCTATCTAACTCATGTATTGTTAATTATCGTTAATATTAATTTTATTAATTCTGATTACCATTCCTGTGTAGATAATTATTAGTTGTTTTTTCATTAAAGTGGTAATTATAATTATTATAATATTTTAAACTAATAATTTTTCCTTTGTCTTGTTTCAGGTTTTGATGGCTGCTTTTCATATGTAAAGTACAATGGCGAGCTCTTGCCGTTCTCTGGTGACCATCGAACTGTCGCAATCTCCATTTCTGGGACGGACGAGTCTGTGAAAATCGGTTGCCGTGGCCCGAACATGTGTGCTAGTGCCCCCTGCTGGGACGGCATGATGTGCGTCAACCAGTGGTTTAGCTACCAGTGCGTTCCTCCTGGAGACTGTACTTCCAGTCCCTGTCAAAACGGCGGCAGTTGCATCCCCACCAACCGTGGTGGCTTTTCCTGTGTATGCGATGAAATGTACACAGGACGAGTGTGTGAAACCCTGGTGGCATGCCTGGGTGTAACCTGTCCACATGGCATGGTATGCAAAGTTGGAACCAACAGTGGTTTTAGTTGTGTTTCTGACACCAGTAAAGAAGAATTCATTTTGCCCATTTGGGCAGTGCCAGCGATTGTGGGTGGCTGTGCCACTATTCTCGCTTTGTTGGTGCTTGGCCTTATTTTACACAATCACTGCAAAGGCGGTGGAAAGACAGCCATACCAAAGGAGGAAAAGAAAACAAAGAAAAAGAAAAAGAAGAAGAAGAAGGGAAGTGAGAATGTTGCATTTGATGATCCGGATAACATCGGGGATGTTGACATGACTGTGCGGAAGCAGCCAGAAGGAAATCCAAAGCCTGATATAATTGAGCGTGAGAACCCCTACCTGATCTACGATGAGACAGATGTCCCAGAGAGTGGCGACACGATTCCCAGTGCACCAGAAATTGCAGAGATCGAGCACTATGATATCGACAATGCCAGCAGCATTGCTCCATCTGACGCCGACATTGTCCAGCATTACAAGCAGTTCCGAAGCCACACTCCCAAATTCAGCATTCAGATTCAGCGCCATAGTCCTCTGGGTTATGCTCGTCAATCACCACTTACACTGGGCGCAGCTAGTTATGCTTACCAACCCTCTTATACTCAAGGACTCCGCCAAACACCGCTAAGCCATGCCCCCTGCCCTACACCAACCCCTTTGTCCCGCCACAGCCCCGCGCATTTTAGCAAACCGGCCTCGTTTTACCGCAGCACACCAACAAGGGAGGTGAATTTGAATCTGGCGAGGCGCGATGGAAGCCCGCTGGACCTTCATGCAGACAATTGTCAGTCAGCAGCTATCTTTAATTACACAGCATCACGTCTTGGAAGGCGCAGCAAGAGCCCACAAACGATGGCAGGACACGGGTCAAGGCCTGCGAGCCGCTTGAAACAGCCAATTGAGCAAATTCCACTGGAGACCGGGCCTCCTATTGGATTATCCATAGAAGAAGTGGAGCGACTCAACACTCCGCGACCTAGAAATCCCAGCATCTGCAGTGCCGATCACGGGCGCTCATCATCTGAGGAAGATGCTCGGCGTCCACTTTCTCGAGTGCGAAATCCTGCAGATGGAATTCCTGCGCCGGATTCGTCTTCCGAGAGTGACTCGCATGACTCCTTCACCTGCTCTGAGATGGAATATGACCGGGAAAAAACGGTCAACTATGGTTCTCGTGTTCCAAAACTATCACAAGTTAATGAATCTGATGCTGACGATGAGGATTATGGAGGGGGAAGAATCAAGCAAAGGAGGTACTCGAGCCGTAGGGCAGAGGGAGGGGCCAGCGGAGGCCACCCCCCCTTTGGGGAGTATCAGCATCACACACTGCCCCACAAACTGGGGCAAGGATCTGGCAACTTCAACTGGGACAGCCTACTAAACTGGGGACCAGGATTTAGCCATTATGTTGACGTTTTTAAAGATTTAGCTATGCTTCCAGAAAATTCTAATGCTGCTAACGACGTTGAAATGAACAGTGGTGATGGTTCGGTTACCATCATAGCCGAGGGAGAGGCAGAGCAATACGTATGAGATATTCTCTCTTGGACCAATCGGGACTGAATGGACTAAGGACAGAGAGAAGGCAATCGCTTGCAATAATAAATGTTCTTTTGTTGTTTTTTATCTGTTTTTTTGGTACTTGTATTTGTAAGAAGACGAGCTTAAATGCAGTAAGGCAGAGCGATACATCTGTGATAATTCTCCTGATCCCTGTTAAGTGAGAAAGATTTTAAATAGTCCAAATCAGTCTGAGTCCATTACTGTTTGTATTTCACTGTTGACTCTAGTGTTTGAGAATCTGAAATCTCAAATTTCAAAACATCAGCAATGGAGCAACTTGTTCAACAAACCACAGCGGGAAGTTTCATGATTAATAACCTTTCACAAAACCATGTCTTTTCTCCAACTTGTTGCAACACCATTGTAGGGCTGGACAATATATTATGTATCGTCTAATTTAAGCTAGCATTTGAATTTTATTGCAAAAATTACCATCTCTGTTCAGTTAAAAATAGCTGATGGAACTCACTGAATTGTGAGTATAATTTCTGCCTGGTTCCATTGATTTTCCGTGGACGTCAAATAAAAATATCACAGAAACCATGTATTTGCACAGACTCAGACTTTTGGACTGTAGCATTTAATACTCCTTCACGGATCCCATTGACGTCCATAAAATACGAAAGGTCCTTGATGACCCCGTAGACATTTCGTTCGCGTTCTTCCGTGCAGCAGAAAGCCAAGGGAGGATGTGGCTGTTTTAACAGCATGACCATATGAACTTCATCAAAAATAAAGAAATAAAAACCCACAAGCTCTTTTTAATCCAGCTCTCCAAACATGAAGTAGGGTCCAAAGTCTGAGTGCACTACTGAGAACTGTTCTCACAAACTAATAAGGTTTGGTCAAACGATATTACTCAATATCTGGTTTGACTTTTAGAAAACACAGGACGTTCTGATAGATTTCCGTTTCACATGCAGATGAGGACAAAGGATCTATCTCAGTTATAATAACTGAGGTTATTATGTAATAAGGATTGACTGACAAATAGTGATTGATATGTGATGTAACAGAAACAGTTTATGAGGCACTCAGATCTTTTTATTTTTCATTTTACCAGACTCCTCTGGCCTGCTTCTGGTATGTAAGAGGAGTGTTTTGCCAGTGTGTGTAACATGATAATACCTGCAGGTGTCTGGGACGGCCATTTGTTCCTGTCCTGTAGGAACCATCATTTGTGACATTTGACCTAAAGCGAAATCCTCATAAGACTATGAACTTGTGTACATTTTGTATCAAAGAAGGAAATTCAATGTTCTCTGTTGTTGTTGTTGTTGTTGTGTGTTTTTTAATGAACTGTTTCTACTTTTTTATTAACTTAAAGTACTTAAGCAGTGTTTTTATGATATTTTTTTCATATGCTGGAAATGATCTTACTTTCAGGGGAAGTAAGATTGAAGTACTTAATTTTTTTTTTTACATTTGTTACTTATGTAACATCAGTATTTTCCACTTTTTTGATAAAACTATAACATACTGTATGCTTTATATGTGTAAGAGCCAATAACAGAATAAAAAAAAATATTTATTTAAAGAGATGCAATTTTAAGACTAATGCAATATAATGCTCAACAAAATTAAGAGGAAGTGATAAAGTAGAACCTCAGACCCCAGAATTCCATTCAGTAAAAATTTCTTGGATTGCTAAAGTTTGAATACATTGAATAAAGTATTGCAAGACTGCTGAGGTCCAATGGAGGTCAGCTAGTTAGTCTAAATCTAAGCGAAATCGGTACTCCAAGTTCTTTAAGTTCGGTGCATAATTAAACAGCCCCTCCCCCAACAAAAAAATGTCAGAGGGACGTGAACGGCTGAAATTGTACTTCCATTTGTACTCCGGGAAAACTAAACAAACGTTTGCCAAGCTCTCGTAGGAATCACGAAAATCATCTGAGCACAAAGAACACGCAGCCAGCGCTAAGTAAATAATGAGTTAATTATATAAATAGCTAGTTTAAATCCTTGTAGGGATCGCATCCAGCGTTTATTTTTACTCTGTTCCACGGTCCAAATATCCAGAACACCTGGCACTTCTGCATTGCTACAGCTCTGTCCCTTGGCTCAGGTTTAATAGTTCGCATTGAACAAAACATTCTGCCTGCAAAACCCCAAACACTTCCTGCAATCAGGTCGATTTAGAGGTTTCCAACTGGAGTCGAATAACACTAGATTTCACCTTGATTTGTATGAGACTATGTCGCTCAGATGCTCTCAGAATTTTGGTCAGTTCTCTTTGTAGTCGAGTGTGATTTCTGTATAAGCATGCTAACTTACATGCATCGAGTAGTGAAGGAGTGGGTAGCTCATTGTCTTAAGTGTTAAACTACTGCTTAGAAAGTTCCAGGTTTAAGCTGCTGCTGTTGGGCTCTTAGAGTAAGGAACTTAACCCTTAACTGCTATGTGTGATATGTGTAATGAGATAAAAATGTCAGTCACCTTGCATAAGAGTGTCTGTTAAATGACTTAAATGTAAATCGGAACCTAAATTTTTTTTTTTTTTTTTATGAAAGTTCTTTTTAGAAAAGTATTCAAGTGAGGCCTAAATGTTTTATCTTTTATAACAATTTACTAATAAATACACCTTTTAGTTCCATGCAGTACATCACATTATGATTCTTACCCATTTATATGAGGGCTGTTCGGGTCAAATCAGGAGTTTTCGTGGAATCACACAACACAGTTATGGGAGTTGAAAATTCCGTTTATTTCTCTTTGTAATCCTCTGGTACACTAACGTATTTAGATACCATTAAGGTAGAACATTTCCTCAGTACACCAGAGCCATGATCAGACTGCCTGCTTCATTTTATCATCACTGCTGAAATGCTAGCCTCTCTGGAACTCCTTCAATGGAATAAATGATCAATAAAATTGATGACCAAAGGCATTGTTTTGTTTTTTTTACAGGACAATGCATAACCTCATGCTCTTATTGCCCACCGTGTCGCTTGCATACAGTCCTAACCTCACTCCAAGCCCTTTCCACAGGTTTAAGCTATTAAAGGAGTTCCTGGGAGGCCAGCATTTCAGATGTCTGATTATGGCTCCAGTGTACTAAGAAAACTTTCTAACTTGATGATATCCAAGCACTAGTTTTTTTTATTTTAAAATTGTTACTATTGCTAAGAAAAAATGATTGTAATGTAATGTTGTAATTAATGTAATGAAAACAAACATTGGTCGTAAGCTTGGTCCTTCTCTACGTTTGGTGGCTGGTGAAGACCATCTTTGAAGAAGCTTTCTTTTTGGCTCTTGAGGAAGAGGATGGGTTTTCCTCATCGTCGTTAAATGTCTGCCACAAAGTGATTTCTTTAAGCGTTGCAAGAGGAAGAAGTCATTGTGTGCGAGGTCGGGGGATTAGGGGGGGATTGAGGCAGAATTTCGTCGCCAGAACGCCTCAAGTTTGGTGAGCTGAATGGGCTGGCGCGTTGTCATGCAAAAGCCGCACTTAAACTTTTGATTTTGACCCTCTAGTGACATCGTGCTAAACTATCTTGTGTTTCTTTTTTTTTATTTTTATTAGCCCATTTCAGTTTTTTCTTACGATTTATAAACTTTGCAACTGCTCCTCGTAGTGTAGGGGATTATATAGAGAAATAAAGGTAGGTTTTATTCATATTACTGTGTCGAAAGGCCTGGTTTGACTTGAATACAGTACATCTTATCATTTACAGTCCTAAAGATGTTTCTTAGTCACAAACCTCACTGGCACTGGAGACTCCTTCCGCAAATGTTACACAAACAAAACATTGATAGCAAGCTCTTGTTTATTTTACAGCCAGACCTAATACTGTCCGAGCTTGTCGTTATAGAGAATGAATCCGAAGTTTCTGATCTGAGAACTGATTTGAATCAGCAGGATTAAACACAATGGCACAAGCAGAGAGAATCACCATGAGCTTACATTCAACATGTCCCGTGTAGGAAATCCGTACTCAGACATTCCTGCAGACTGTACCAATAAATGGAACGACGATTCTCGGGTTAGCTTCATTCTGACTGAAGCATCGACTTCTGTGTGACGTCTGTGTGAACTTAATCCTTCATCTGGTGCCTAGCATGTTTGTGGCAAAAAAAAAAAAAAAAAATCATAATAATACATGTCACATTGTGTGGTAATGTGGAACATCCAGGCTCTGTCCAAATAAATGAAAGAATAAGATGTTAAACAGAAGGTTATGGTCAGTGTCGGGATGTATTCAAAATATTCAGGGGTCAATATCCTTCAAGCATTCCATCAATATGCTGACTGATTCAGCTGTTAATCATTATATGTTGTCATTTTTATCCATTTATATATCCAATTACATTCCTGTAATCTTTGGTTCTTCTAAGCTTATGAACATCTCCAAGTTGTGCTTACCCAAAATCCATTTCTCTGTGTTGTGACCCAGATATGTGAGTCTAACTCAGGCTTAAGCTGGTGCATGTGCCTACACCGATGAACTGTGAAATAAGAAAAATAAAATAAACAAAACAGTATTAGAAAGTGTACATTTCATCATAAAACATCACTAAGATGAAAGGCTTATCGAGATTGCTCTACACTGCAGGTGTGTGTGTGTGTGTGTGTGTGTGTGTGGGTGTGTAAGGAACTTAAAGAACCTGCGTGTAGGTTTATAGGTTTAAGGTAGACGTTGCAAGTGTGTGTTTGTGTGTTTGATGTGTTAGAGAAAAGGGAAGAATGAAAAAAATTAGAAGAGACAGATGGAGTGAATGAAGATGCAGATGGTTTGGGGTCTAAAGTAAATTGCTGACAGCTGGCTGATGGCACTTTGTGGTTTCTCTCTCTCTCTCTCTCTCTCTCTCAAATGTACAGTATGTATACACACACACACACACACACACACACACACACACACACACACACACACACACACACACACACACACACACACACACACAGCATACTGTAGTAGGAAAAGCTTTTCAACACCAGTCCTACAATCTCTGTAGTGTCTTGTCCGCTATTTGAGCACTTCGTAGCGGTCTGCAGGTTACAGTAGGTCATATGTGTTCATGCACTGGTGGGATTTATTTCACATCATGCACAACATGTGTCCAGATGACTTCGTAATGAACCAAACAGCTTATCATCACTGATAAATACAGTACAGTAGATATCACCATTTTATTGAGTATTGTGAAAAAGTCTTTTAAGCCAGTGCCTCGTGCTGTAATTCATATAGGACCATCCAAAACTGCAGTCGCGAAAGTGCAACACACTCCAGATATACGGCAGATATAAATATAGACGATGGCAATTAACTAATATGTTTGTAATGAAATATCTGTATTAGATGAGAAGTCTCACATGGAGGAGACAGAATAGATTGTAATAGAGTCTTAATTAGTCCATCATTCTCCCATGCTCAATCTTGGATTGGGATCTGGGATTTAGAGGCAGGGTCTTGGGCTTATTGCCTCTACTGGGCCCCTTGCATGAGGGGCTGTGGATCATTGAGTGTTCTGGTGCCTTTCTATTGTGGCCAGAATTTATGCTTTTTTTGGTGATTTGTGCTGCATTGGCTTTTCTTCGGCCTTTAGGCATGGGTGAATCATGTGTGCACATAATACTGTCACAAGTTTACTGGTACATAATTAATAAATAACATCAATGTTAATTTAGTAATAATGTACTGTATGTCTAATCACCTTCATCATAATTTTTGTATTTGAGTAGCATGCAATTATTTCCGTACACTAGGTTGGGGGATCGCACATGTGAAAAAATGTAAAGATAAAAATGCGACATGAAAAAACGAATGCATATACATAAAATATCAGGTAAAACTAAACTAATAGTTGCACTGTTAAAAAGGGTGAAATTATTGGTTTGCATCAAGCAAAAAAAAAAAAATTGGGTTGCTTACTGGAATTGAGTGAAAAAGTTTTTTTTTTTTTTTTGGCCATGCAATGTAAACGAGTCATGTGTAAAATCATGCTAAAGCCATGAATGGAAACCCACTTCCCCCTGTACGGATGCTAATTATTCTGTCCGCCTGTAACAATGCTACCAATAATGGTCAGCTAATGGTCCACTTCCCAATAAAAAAAACAAAACAACAACTAACAATCCTGTGCAAACAAACAAATACGTTTTATTATTATTATTATTATTATTATTATTATTATTATTCTACTGTAAACACTACATCCTAATGTACACACTGTCTGGAGTAAAAGAAAACACTCATACACTTGGTTCGCATGGCTGGAGCATAATTTATTTCCCTCAGAGTCATAAAATAATTGCAGCTAAACGCTGAACACTTCTTTCCACAACCAGCATGCCACTGGTTTGGGTGCTTTCATGCTGAAATAGTGTGCATGCCATTGGTGCACACAGATCTACCCATGTCTGTGTGTGCGTTTATGTGTGAGTGTGAGTGTGTGTGTGTTAGTAGTTTAAGAAAGCACATCTGGATCTGATCGGGACGGTATGAAGCGCTGTTTCAGCACTCACTGAGACTCTCACTGCTGACTAGAGAGGCCTGGAGTTAACCAGGGAAAAACACTACGTGTGTGTGTGTGTGTGTATGTGTGTGTTTGTGGAAATGGTCCTTTGTTTAAAAGAATGTAACATTTTTTTAGAAGGAAAATGTGAATACTTGTGCATTAGCCCCAGCTTCTGTTTTGTTCAGAATTTTCTGAATAAGATGAGGTTTGTCAAAACCAGCCAAGTGCACCAGCCAATCATGTCCAGCCATAGCGATACTGGCAACCGCACTGCCTTATTGATTCCAAAAATCTCTAAAACTAAACACTACTGTATGAAGCAGTGCGTCAAAACATAATAATATCCACAAATATGCACGCAGGCTACGCCCGGCTTCCCAACAAAATAAGACTCGTATGTGAGGTTTCGGTTTTTTTGGTACTGTACATGCATCAGCATCACTTGGTCACTTATTAAATGTAGAGCTCATTTGTATACAGTGACACCTACAGAACTCCATATAAGGTCAAGTGCACAGATGTCTGGGAACATGAAATTAGTGATCAGGGTAAAGCCCAAAAAAGAGAAAAGGAAGTTATTTTGGCACCAAGGAGCTGATCATTTTTGACTCGTTAATTAATACCAGAAATGCCATTCTTACTCTTTGACATAGTTGCCAGTTCCGCTTATAATACGTGACTTTGGGCTTCTTTTCCTTTGAAGTTATTTGAAAATTTTACCAGTCGCTGGTCATGTCTTTTTGTTGTTCTTTTAAAAAAATATGGGTGCCTGATAAAAAAGATCTTTATTTTACACTTTTGGTCTCCTTTCCCCAAATACATTGTTTAATGCTGTCTACACAGTCTCTCACTGATCAGCACTGTAATGCCCTGACACACGCCCCATGTGTAATGTTTGTCTATGTGTTTTTATAATGTAAGCACAACATCCTAATATACTAATATATACCTCATATTAGCTAACATGCTCCTGTTACCTACTCCTACCCTGTACTTTTCCATCTCACACTCTGCTGGTTTGTGATAGAAATGCCTGGCCATTCAAAAGAAACACACACACGCAAATGGCATTGCAATTTTATTATTATTTTTTGTAATAATAAATAAATAAATGAAACAGTGCCAGTCGAAAGTTTGGACACACCTTCTAATTCAGTGTTTTTTCTACAATCTAGAACAATACTGGAGATTTCAAAACTATGAAATTACACATATGGCATTGGGTAATTAAGTAACACTAATCGTCAGTTATTTTAAGACATGGAGGTCAGCTGTTCTGGAACAGTCCCATGAGCCCAGAACCCATAACCCACCATGATGAAACTGGTTCTCATGATAACCATCGCAGGAAAGCAAGACCAAAACTTAGGCTACCCCTGCTGCAGAAGAGAAGTAAATGTGTGTGTGTATTTTTAATATGTTTTTAACATGCTAATGTTAACTTTCTGGCCATAACATACTACAGGAATGTTAGGCTTGTTTTGGGCTTGTTTATGAAGCTGTGCTTTCTTATTAGTCTTGCGAGAGTTGGCAACCCTGTTTTTTTCATTAAGACTACGCAGAACTTTTACACTATAAGTTGTTCTGGATAAAAACATTTGCAAAAAGTTATAAACATAACAAAAATACAAATCTTAAACACAAATTTTATAAACATAAATATAAATTTCATATACTGTACAGGCCAAAAGTTTGGACACACCTTCTCATCTATCTGTCAATGTGTTTTCTTTATTTTCATGACCATTTACATTGGTAGATTCTCACTGAAGGCATCAAAACTATGAATGAACACGTGTGGAGTTATGTGTTTAACAAAAAAAGGTCTCCATAGTCACCGGACCTGAACCCAATCAAGATGGTTTGGGGTGAGCTGGACCGTAGAGTGAGGGCAAAGGGGCCAACACATGCTAAACACCTCTGGGAACTCTTTCAAGACTGTTGGAAAACCATTTCAGGTGACTGTCTCTTGAAGCTCATCGAGAGAATGCCAAAAGTGTGCAAAGCAGTAATCAGAGCAAAGGGTGGCTATTTTGAAGAAACTAGAATATAAAACATGTTTTCAGTTATTTTACCTTTTTTTTGTTAAGTACATAACTCTTGATCATGTCACTATTTTATATGTTAAATTACTTACAGTATGTATAACTTTATACACACTCTTCTTAGTGAACCACCAGTGATATTACAGCCATCTGTACTTGGAGTTCAGGGAGCAAATTGGCCAGGAACTCCTTTAATGGCCCAGACGCTTGGAAATGGCTTGGAGTGAGGTCAGGACTGTATGGGGAATGTGGCAATAACTCCCAGCCAAGTTCCTGTAATATGCAAGTGGTGTTGGTGAATGATTGTGTGTACAGCTACCAACAGATCTATTTCTCTCCCCCAACTCTGCTCTGCGGACCATCGCTCTATACTGCTTTCACCAGCATATACCCCAGCAGTAAGGAGAGCAGAGAAGGTGGTGAAAACTATTGAACAGTGGACTAGTGACAGCATTGGGTTGCCGGTATGCTTCAAGGCCACTGATTGGAACTGCCTCATATCCACATCATCTAAAATTAATGAACAAGTACAAACAAGAAAATTAGAGTTTTCTTCACTGGCTCCGAGACGGAAAAGAAGAAGGTTAACAGCGTAAAGATAAAGCGTTCCATTAAAACTGCCAAGCTGAAACATAAGAACAAAATGGAGCAATCCTTAGCTGATAGTAACCTCTTCTCAGCCTGGCAGGGCCTCAAGAATATGGCAGCTGTGAATACTGCTCCGTCCTCCAGCAAGACCATCCAGGTCACAGGTTATAATCCAGAAACACTCCGCGATGACCTTTACTCCTTCTATTCCAGATTTGAGATAGGTAACAGCACTCAGCTCGAAGAAAATTTTTCCTCACTCAAACCAGGCCACACTGCCGGCAATAGAGATAGTTGTCAAGAATTACATCATCAATAAGACAGAATTACTGATGGACCCTCTGCAATTTGTATATTGCACTGGCAGGGGAGTTGACGATGTTAAAGTATTTAAAGTAATACACATCTTAAACACATAGACACCATTCACAATCACCTGGAACTCTCCAGTGCCTCAGCAAGACTTCTGTTTGCAGATTTTTCTTTAGCTTTTAACACTTTACTGCCCCATATTCTGGACCAGAAACCCTCTAGCCATTTCCACTTGGATAACTAGCTTATCATGTGAATAATCAGTTTTCTCTCTGTGAGTGGAAAACATTGAGGTCAACTGGCAGAATCCTCTTATGTCCTGTTTCCTGAATTTGAGTGCCGCCCATAACGACGATGTCTATGATGCCCCATCTGTAAGACTCAGAGGAAGAGAACAACCTTTGTTCCCAGAGATGTTCAAATCCTGAACTCACAACTAGCCTTGTCCCTCCCTCCCCTCCGATCAACTTAGTAACCACCATTCTCCAAATAATAACCCTCTTCCACCCCTATCCCACACTACTTCAAATAGACTTTTAGACTCTCAGACTCACAATTTGTAAAAAAAACATTCATATACTTTTTTAATGTATGCATCAATCTATTTTATTATCTTTTTTTATTTATCTGCTATTAGGCATTACCTACGCTTACAGTTTATATTTATTTACAGATATTTTATCCAGATGTTTACTTGCAGCTGTTTTGCACTAACTAACTTGACTATTTCAATTTATTATAATTACAGTACAACAGTTGTTTTGTTAAATGCATTTTATTTTATTTTATCTTATACTGATGCACTGATCCTTTGCACTGATCCTTCTGTACCACTCGGTGTGTCTTAAATTTCACCCCTGGGGATAAATAAAGTTTTTAAAATTTATTTAATTGAATTGAATTGAAAATTCTGTCAGTTTTACACCTTTATTCACAAGTCCCGGTTTGACTGTCTTATTTATATGCAGCTTAATAAATGATTCATGTTGCTTTTACGCCATTGGTCATGAATGCTTACAGTACCACTCCATTAGCAGTGACTGGGAAGATGGATATGAAATAATCCTTTTGCATCCCTAAAATGTCTTTGAAAACGTAACTAAATGTTGTCCCGAGTAGAAATTACCCAGAATGACGGATGACATAACCATAAGTTTAGTGTTTTTGGTTTTTAAATGAAACAGCTACAACTTTCCTGTTTATCATGTCACTATTCTCGAGGAAACAAACAAAGCATGACCACAGTCAAGAATTAAAGACTTGAAACACTTCAAACATTTTAAGTGCACTTTCCCAGACATTATTCTTTATATGCCTATGATGTCCAGTGCATGAAGAGAATGCATTATAATGATATTAATGCTGTACATAGTTATTAGATCACGCTGTTTAGCAAAAACAGGAAGAGTGCGACGTCAAGGTGGACTATCAGGTTCTTTACACGATGGAGTCACAGTAAAGATTCTCTTGATTCTCTTGAATGTTGCCTGTGATATTGCCTCCAGCACAAGCTGCACTACAGTAATATAGAAAACTTTGTAATAATACAGAAAATGGATCTGGGTCTGTTTGTTCCATCAGGGATTTGCACATAGTTTTATGATCTGTTCAATAACATTAGATGAATTTTAACTTTGTGTTTATGATTGTTTTTTCTATAATGGTTTTAGCTATGTTGTGCTGTTTTTATGATTTGTAATATTTCTCATTGCTCCCGTGTAACACATTTAAGTGGTTTGGTTGTTTTGTTAGGAAGAGCCTCTGTTTTGTTTAAAACCTTGAGGTTAAGTGACCCCAGTATCCAGCTACAGTAGCGTGTGACGATACCAAAAATGTATGTTGGTTGACTGCATAGTTATGGATTCCGATATGAACCTGATGTCAAATTTACTTTATGTTTAAGCCAAATTTAACAAGCTAACCAGAGCCTAATTGCTGACCACTCAAGTTGTATAGGGCCTTGCAAATTACACAAGGCCTCACCCTTTCCTTGCGTCAAAGCGGGTTTGATGTGAGTAAATAACAGTAATTTTGAGCTGATGTGCTAACTTAGCAGTGCATCTTACTTTAGTCTGTCTGTACTGCTTTCCTTAGCATTGCATCCCTTCATCTGTCTCTTGCTCGCTTGACAGCCACTCCAAGAGCTGTGCTCTGTGGCTTTGTACCTGACAAAACTGTGAGTAAAATACAACTTTTATGTTTAATAAATGCATAAATGTAATTGTCTTCTAGCTCGGAAAGATAACCACATCATAAGTGCATGCTCATATGAAATGAAACTTTTCAGCAGCAACCTCTGTAGGGTCCAGTCCAGACAACATATGGGCATGATGCCACACCGCATAGGGGCACTTAATTACAAAACAAGAATGGGAATATCTAGTTTCCCAGGTCTTGGTTTTGCTACAACTCAGGACTAATGCAAGACAAGAACAATTGACACTGATTATTGATTAATTGAATTTTAAATGTTGATGATAAGAGGCCATGCCTTATTAACTCACATGGTGCTTCTGAAGATCTTGTAAATCATGTATAATTTTATTACAATAGATTTTTACAATAATCACACATATTGTAGTCTCGGCTATGAATTTCCACTGTCTTTGAATTGGCATAAATTTTTTACTATATAGGCTAGAATTTACAACATTATGCCTTAACCCCCAGCACCAGAGTTTTTCGCTTAATCTAAAAGACAAGAAATCCCACGGTTTATAAAAAGTTAAACACCTTTTCAACCATAAATCGTAGTCCATGAGCTATGTTTCTGTCTTAAACCTAAAGACTGTGCCATTCCAAAACTACTATTGTAGTTTTACCCCTTACAGAGGTTTTCCTATAATGCGTGAAACTTTAATATCTTTTACAGTAGACGGTCACAAACAAATAGGATGACTTACTTATTAATTAAATAATTACATAAAGCAGGTACCTTGCCTCCTTGCTTGGAGACTCAGCGATGAAGTCACTGTAATCTATCTTGGATGTAACTCACTCACCCATTCTCTATAACACTTATCCAGTACAGGGTTGCGGGAGACCTGGAGACGATCCCAGGGAACAAGGCCCAGGTACACCCCTAGGAAACCAGACTACCCATGCATGGGGAGAACATGTGCTTTACACACAAACCTGAGGCAGGAATCAAACCTTTGGTCAAACCTGTAACTTCTTTTCAATTGATACAGGGGCAAGTCAGCTTGCCAGTCACCGTTATAACAACCCTCAGTGTACATGTTCCTTTCCTGCAGTTGTTACCCTGTACTAGTTGCTGCCATGTTAGTATTTTATCCCTATAGGCTTTGGAGACCTGCTCAGCCACCTCATCTTTGTAAGTGTTAACAAATTTATCCAGCTATTTATTTATTTAGACCAACTAAGTGACTCATTATAATCAAACTTATTTTTAAACTTTTTTCATTTTCCAGCACTCGTCTCATGTTTCTGAAAATCTCATGCTGCAGATGTTATCCATTTATGACTTCTCACTGGCACTAGGCAACCGGTCAGATGTAATGATTGAAAAATATGATTGAATTGTTTTTTTTATGTGACCTTGATTATGTTTTATTTATAAGCACCAATATTAAAGAATTAATAAAAAATACAAAAATATACTTTTGAAAAATCTGCACACTCGGCATATTGACTTGTGATGGCAGTGATGGTACTTCAAAGTGTAATGGAGCACAGCTCAGGTAGAAGCCCCCCTTTCTCAGATTTTGCATAGGGCTTCAAAGACGTCAGGGCAGACTCCGATGCTAACCCACAAATTGTAACGCACTCAAACTATCAACAGTTCTATAAGAGGAAAGAATTAGCCAACCGAGCTCGATGTTATTGTATTGATAAGACTGTTAGACTGATGAAACACCACATTGTGGCTAACATAAGTTCAATGTTGCGATCCAAGGAATTTGAGTGGATCCCAACATAAAAATTGGCCCCAGTTCAGGTCAAAATGAGCATTCTACCCACAAATCCTAGCACACTTGACTCAATAGGAATATTTTTTTTTTCCTGGCACAAATATCTGACTAGATTTGATGAGCTTGATATTTCTTTTAGGCTGTAGCTCAGCGAAACACCGCAGGTCCATTATGGCTGGAAGCTAAATCCAAACACAACGCCATCACTGTTTATTTATCACGTTTTTCCAGATTCTTGGATAGATAATGACGTTTTTGGAATAACACTGCTCAGCAAGGTACAATATGTACACTCAAATTTCACTCACGCAGAAAGAACACACCAACACATAAACGGAGTGCTTTTAAGGACAAAGATAGATAGATATATAGATAAAAACAATTATCTAGTAAGAAACCAATGCAGTCATTTCATACCAGGAGGTTTCAATAACGGGACTAGCAAACACAGTGGATTCTGGGTAAATGCTGACGGTTGATTCCTCATTTTAATCATTAATAGTTATGTAAAATGTTTTGGAACATCAATTAAATATATTAATTAATAAATAACTATCTCCAGTTATGTTATCACAAACTATTATTGATATACACATTTTTATGCACTAAAATAACAAGCTTTATGAAGACATTTACAGCAAACGTTATTTGTTCAATAAACATACTTTGGTTTACTCAATGCATTTTTAGAGCAATTTATCAGTCTTAACAACTGAGTTACCACTTAATCCTGAGAACCGGACACTAACGAATGCAATAATGTGTCAATTATTCTGCTTGTTAGCTCAAAAGCTTGCTTAATGGCCAATTCTTCACCAAATCCCTCTGCTTGCTTTCTGGAAAGTCTGGATTGTACTTACTTCAGATAAAAGGCAAACAATAAGACTCTTTTGGCAGCTGGTTCGAGGCACATTAATTTCCACAATAACGCACATTGGCTAATTGTTGCCTGTAGCTTTTCTGGGTTTTTCGCCTCAAGCTTTTTCCCATGCCCCACTATCTTTTCTCTTCTCCATCTTTTCTCCTCTTTCCATCCATTCATGCTGTCAGCGAGAATCGTCCGTGAGTTCAGCTCACTGAAATAGGTGCCTCTTCATGCTAATCGTCTCTCAATGGATCCGTCACCTCCCACTTGAATAAAAACACTTTTTCTTCTGACTGTTTGGCCCCCGCCCTGAATCCACCCCGTTCCCTGTCTCCAGCCCAAAAAAATTTCAGCTCATTTCCGAAAAAGAAAAAGAAGCTAAATGGGTATCATTGTGTTGGCATCAGCATCTATTCTAGTTAAATATTTTAAAGAGGGCAAACAAGGTGGCATCATCAAAAGTCGATGTCACTGACATTTTCAATGAAACACATAATTAACCTCTTTATCCATATTTTGTACACATTAATAACTCAGAAAATATGATTTTTATTTTGTTTTCTGGATTTTCTGTTCAGCTTGCATGATGCAAGCAACAACACCAAAAACAAAAATCACATAAAATTTATAACACCCTTAAAGGAAATGCCAGAAAAAGGGGGAAATCTTTGTAAAAAACTTCAAAAATACCCTTTTTCCTTTCTTTTTTCCAGCACTTTGCAGCACACAACAACTGTAGTAGTAGTAGTAGTAGTAATAATAATAATAATAATAATAATAATAATAATAATAATTTCAAAAGATTCAATTTAAATAAATAGGAAACAATTAACTAAATTGCCATCATAAAGACACATAATGAACTGATTTGAATTATTAGAGGATCATGCATGTGAATAAACATAATACTCACATGAAGATAGAAAGCCCTATTGTGTAACTGTGATGCATTCTCCCTAGTTAAGGAACGCCATCACATGGCATTTTAACCCCGGATTTTCAACTGGACCACATCTATGACTTAATGTTTGTGACATGGTTTTCTTTGGTCCTTTGTGCAGCTTAATGCCCCAACATGAGTAGTTAAGCTGCGGAGTGGCTTAACGGGACTTTTAGCCTGGTATGATTATTCATGAAGGAAGTGCTACCTAATTGGTGGGCCGCTGATGTCTCTATCAAACAGAAATAGGTGCATATCTTTAGCAGAGCAGTGGCTCTATGGCACACCTAGTGAAATCACTGACCATAGTTGCAAAAATCATCACTGGCAAGTGTGTCCCAGCTGGAACATGATGCAGCAGCTCCTAAGGAAAATAATGGGTACTGTAATCATGATTGATGGATGCACTGCAATAGGCCTTGTGCTTTGATGGCTGTCACATGTACACCAATCAGCCTTAACAATAACACCACTACCAGGTGAGTTTAATAACATTAATTATCAATTATATACAAGTAAACGAGTATGCTTATGGGGAGCAAAGGCTTGCTTAATACTTAGTCTGATTCTACAAAAAGCTAATATAGTACAAATTGTTGTAAAAAGACAACAAAAGGACTTGCAGTCACTAAAAAGTTAGTATTAATTTTATCAGGTGGTGCCAATGCACCAATCCTAAATGAATGAGCTTAGAGTAGGAAGTATCTCAATTTATATGTCCATTTGGGACAGCAAATCAGTCCTCTCCTGGGCCATTGCTATTCAGTTCTGCCATGTCTTTACTTGGTCTTGGTCAAAACGTCCAGCAAACAACTTGTCACACCCTCTCAAATCTGTGCTACCACCTCCAGGCTCAGACAACAGATCTCCAGGCACACAGCATCACTACATTACAACGATGTCCAGACCAGGCAAAATCATTTCCCTTGGTAAGGCTACCAACGGCCCACCAGAAGACCACTGTGAAAGGTAAAAGAAGCACATTCATTGGTTCATGTTATGTTTCCACATGTTGGTTCCATGACATCATTGTGGATAGCTCTGTTGCAGCACCCTACTAATACTCCACTAATACCCCTTAACCAAAATAATTTCTGGGGCAATCCTACACAGCATACATCCTTTTTCAGAAAGCCATGTGTCTCCATCTAGCCAGAACCTGGGTCGATGTTGCTGAGACAAGGATACATGGTGGACCATAGATCACCTTTTATTTGGTTTGGAGTCCAGATATAGGCTGAAGGCGCAGTTTTAGAAAACCCATAGATTTAACCTGCTTAACAAGTATAATAATTAAATATTTCTGGCGAGCATGAGAATGAAAGCGTGGCTAGTATTCTCAGAGAATCTTTGCCGTGCTGATGCCCATGTGTCTCTTTTTTGGCATCTCATTTTAAATTCAACATGGGACCAAAGATGACAATTTAGTGTATGTATGGAGGAAGTTCAGGTATCAGAAAGGCTGAATAGATACTGTAAACATACACATACATGGGCAATAGTATTTGGCCAAACCTGCAATGACATTGTATCCAACCACATATACTTGAAGTTAAAATTGATCGCCTTTTGCAGCTATCACAGCTTCCATTTTTCTAGAAAGGGTGGGAATTCATGCCCATTCATTCAGTAGAGCATTTCTGAAGTCACACACTGATGTAGGATGAGCAGAACTGGCTCGCAATCTCTGTTCCAGTTTTTTCCAAAGGTGCTGGTGGGCTTGAGGTCAGGGCTGTGTTTTTGGTCTATTTGAACATTTAAGAAAATGCATTGCCCAGGCTCAGTGACATGAATCATTCATGTGGTTGCATGGTTTGGACCACATTTGATGCACTTTAAAAAGCAGCTCTAAAGTCTGGATATGGATGCAATGTGCTATCCTCCTTTTCACTTCACTTCTTTTTTTGGTTAAATTACTAGTGCACTATTAGTAGCTCGTGGATTGCGTTAATTGTGACCATCTCCAACTGCTGTTTTTGGGGCTCAAGCCTCAGAAATGTACTTCATTTGGTCCCGAAGCTTTTGATCATCATCATCATCATCATCATCATCATCATCACCATCAATTTGAATTTGCCCAATTAGTGAACCTTAAATAAAAAGTCTACTTACCATAAATTACAACCATACTGTTGCTATTTTGGTGTATATGTGCGTGAGGAACGTTTGCTTTGTGTTGTGATTGGCGATGGTGTGTTGTGTACTAAAATTGCAGGCCTCATTAAAACGGTGGGTAAATATTATCCTTTTGTCCACATCTGCTGATGTTTGGGTGGGCTGTGTGCGTGTGGTAGTGGTCCAGTATTGGTCACTGTTATGGGCAGTTTGTGTTTGTACACATGCAGCCACGAGGTCACTAATCTCAGCATCTGAAACGACCTAATGTACATACGCCATATCTGGACACTATCAGGGTCCATCAGAAATCTCATTTCCTTACTGGCCCTGAGTGTGTACACACAGTCAAGCACTGGTTTGTATCCGAGGAACAAAC
This sequence comes from Clarias gariepinus, assembly GCF_024256425.1. Classification (NCBI taxonomy): domain Eukaryota; kingdom Metazoa; phylum Chordata; class Actinopteri; order Siluriformes; family Clariidae; genus Clarias; species Clarias gariepinus. The sequence goes on along the minus strand of NC_071115.1, from coordinate 24,525,031 downwards.
TTTTAAACAACCAGGCAACAACAAGCTTATCAGAGCCAGATAGTGTTACAGGATTGAAAAAAGGTTAGTGAATTTCGAGGTATCCAGTTCTCAGCATCAGGCCCTCTAGGATTTTAGCTTGAGAGACCAAAATAAATCATGCTGTTTTTAAGTTGTTGCACAAAGGCCTGTTTTGTTTGGCACTATTTTTACTACTGACCAATAGCCAGGCCCCCTTAATGCTTAGTAACTGTCACTTTTTCGCTCACATTCTTTGAAAAATAGACCATGCATATTTGAGGTTATACTGAGCAATCTCACACACAGCATTACATTTACACCCGTTTGAAGTGAATGACAATTTATTTAATTATCCATAACTAGCTAATTCATGGATAGCATGCCAGATAAGGCTTTAAACAGGAGTGTTTTCAAACAAGTAGTATTATTTAGTCAGTCATACACTGATCAACCACAACACTTTGAATAGCATTGGATGAAAGGGTAGCACATTCCATCCAATCCCATAGAAAAAAAACTATTGTAGCACAAATTGCAAAAAAAAAAAAAAAAAAAAGAAAAGAAAAGTTAATGCTGGTCATAAAAGAAAGTTGTCAGAACACTCAGTGCATTACAACCTGAAAATGTATGGGCTTACCAGGCAGATGGTTGATCCGTCCTTCAAATTATCCATATCTCTATCCATGGGATGTGCCAGATAAACCAGTCCAATTCATGGAGGCACCACGCAACCCACAGCACCCAAAGGGTCAACAGCTACCTACAGTATCTAGTGCCAGACATGGCATTATACTACCAAATCAGTCATGCCCAGAATTGCCTAGTGGCAAAATATTAACCTACACGATACTGGGTATAATGTTTAGGGTTTAAATATTATGGCTGATCAGTGTATAACCAAACTTTAAGCATATTTAACCCACTAAACCGCAAATTGATTGAGTCACCTTTTGAGAATTGTTTTTGGTTTCCAGTCAAGTAAAAATTGTCTTGTGGACAAGTCGACAAGTTAAAATTGATCATATCTGGAGCTTTAAATTACAAAACATGTCCATTTGTTCACTTGACACAGTGCTGAAAGCTTCTCCAAATCTTTACAGTATGTCTCATTGGTTTCTATTGCCCTCTTTTTTAAAATACAGATTTTTTTTTTTAAACCCCTCTAGGTTTAGCAACACAGTGAGAATGAACAGCATTTGTGGAATTTACTCCATCCTTCCTGCCCCCCTCCATCCATCCTTCATTCTTCTTTCTTTCTAATAATAGCTGGGATAGTGTAACGGGCCTTGCCGATAGTGTGGGTGTCACTTCATTCTGGATTTCCTGTATTTGTCCCTGTTGTTTGACACTGGCTGGGATATATAACTCACCTCATTTTTTTTCACACAACACTCACTTGGGTGATTGTTGGTGGTTGTTCACCAGCATCATTTTTTTTCTCATGTAACACAATACACAAAATCATTCACAAACAGATTCTTACTGCCATCTACAGTAAATGTACTCATGGAATGTAAGACAAAATGAACAACAATGCATTCCATTTTCCTTTATTATAGAAGATCTATAGTAATTATTACAGCAAGACAAGCAAAATAAGCAGCATAATAACTATAGGCCGAATCTTTTGTTTAGTTTCGTTCATAAAATAAACATTTAAAATGCAGTGAAGCAGCATCGGTCATAGTACATTTGGGCAGACGACCTTATCCAAAGCGACTTGCATTTTTATCTCATTACACATCTGCGCAGTTGAGAGTTAAGCCCCTTGCTCAAGGGCCCAACAATAGCAACTTGGTGGTTGTGGGGTTTGAACCTGGGACCTTCTGAACCGTAGTCCAATGCCCTAACCACTGAGCTATCCCTGGCCACATTGTATGCATTGTATGGTTTTAAACCAAAGCTTATCCATGCTATCCATGTGTTTGAGCCATCAAAGGAGTTCCTGGGAGGCTAGGAGGCATACAGTAGCTTGATGGTATGCAAATGTTAGTGAAACGCTGGAATAAGTGCATTAGTGTAGCATATAAAGAAATAAAGGGAGATTTCTGTTATTCAAAATGTAAGTAAATGTAAGTAAAAAAAATATATCTGCACACATTTCAATGTCTTTTGCTTTATTGGAGAGATATTATACACAGTAAAAATTTTAATAATTTTTAGACATTTAAATTGGTGTCCTGTGTGCCTAAACACATTGTCTGTTTTTGTCCTTTTTGCATTTTGTATTGGCCTTGGGATTAAGCAAGAGTTAGATTTTGATGCCATTGGCTAATTTGTGTATCCATGCGTATGTCTGAAATGGCTGCGCGAAATAGAACTGGCGACAGTGTTATGACCTGTGATTGGTTAGGTCTAGGCTTAGCAACATTATGTGGCAATAAAATGAAGTTAGCGGATGACCAGGTTATCACATCTATGGAGTTTTTCTTCCCTGACACATTTCAGGACTCAAAATGGGAAAGAGTCATTCTGGGAGCATGAGGAACCATTTTGTGGTTTGGTGAAGTAACTGATAGGAACAAGGGGGATGAATCATGGCTGTAAACAATGTTGATGAATATTTGTATGTTTTACCTAAAGGCACAGGCAAGGTTTGAACCCATGATCTTTGTTTTACAAGGCCAATGACTTACCCCATGGCCACTACACCTCCACTCATTTTCGAACAATACTGTAGTTATCAATGGCAATTATAATCAAAAGCATTACTGATTGGTGGTTAGAAAGTGTTGAAACGAGTGACTGAACTTAGAGAAAGCTGGTCAGCAGTGACTGTTGTTTGGGGACAGTGGGTGTGAGTCAAGCCAAGAGGTTTTTATTGTCTCTTTTTATTCATTTTAACCATGCAGGAGCAACTGTGTGAGATAAGCAGCTGGTGGTTGTAACCAATGTTGATTACTCAATTGTCTTTGAACACAAAGTTGGTCAATGACTAGGTTTTGAGGACATTGGGAATGAGTCAAGTCAAGTATTTTCAACCATATGATACAGAGTAACTGGTTTTGGAAACAATGCTGATGCATGACTGGTGATTGGGAACAGTTGTGATTAGCAAATAGTTGTTGGAAACATTGGTGATAAGTGATTTAGTTAGGAATAGTTATAAATGATAGTAGCATTTTTTTTTTAGCAACTATGGTAATCATTTGGTTCGATTGAAAACAAATTGAGATAAAATGAGATTCCTGTTTCAGAGGAACAAGGGGAATAAATCATGCCTGGAAATAGCCTTGATCAGTTGTTTGCATGCTTAACCTGAAGGCACAGGTGGGGTTCGAACCCACGATCTTCGGTTTACGAGACCGACGCCTTACCACTTGGCCACTGTGCCTCCCAAAGCCATTGTTCAAATTAGCCTGCCATGGCTTGAGGTATAAAATTAAAAATGCATTACTTGAGGGTTATTTCAGCTGGAGCATTAAGAGACAGACTTTGGGGGAACTCTGAGACCTGTGTTAATAATTTAGGACAGTACGCAGGTTTGTGCCAAACACTATGAACTATTATAGATCAAATCCATCAGTGTGTCATCTGAAAATGTGCTTCCAAAAAAGAGATTTGATGTGAAAATCTGGCATTCTGAACAAAGCAGTTAAAATGGGTATTATCATAAATGTATCTACTTTTAAATGCAGACATGAGTGCATACCTACATAATAAATGTTCAAAAAACTGTTGGGTTCATTTGCTTTGGTTATTTGTACCTTTTGTAAATTCTAATTACATTGATATCAAAAAATAGTTTAAAAATAGTTGTACTTGTTATTTGTACTTGTAAGTTTATTCGAATATTTTGGAAGTCGTACGCAGCCATCTGTCACTTCCCGTTTCACTGGAGTATAAATATGAGGTGAGGCAGAGGCCAAATTCCTTTAGTCATTCATCAACATGGAGAAGGATAAGGAACTTGCAAATGAAATGAGTCAAACATCTAATAACCCCCATAAATCAGGCAATCAAATACAGCTACATACCTAAAAATAGTCGTGTACACTGTTAGCAATAACTAAAGACTTGCACTCTGCACTAAACATACATTATGTGACTGTAACCATACCTAACTGTTTCCTCTCTCTCTTCTACTTTCTCCTCTCTCCTCTTTTTTCTTTAACTCTTCCTCTCTTTCTGTCGAGTGCTCCTGAGCTACCAGCTTCTGGTGGGAGATCTCGTCACATGGATGCCCCATGTGGTCTATTTGGGATGCATGTGGTTTATGGTTCCACTTGAAGGCGGTCCTGGCCTAGGCTGATGCAGACAGCTGTTCTCTGAGGACTCGTGACTGCAGTCGCTCTAGACTGGAATTTCCCAAAGTCTACCTGAGCCTCCAATAACGAACTGGACTCCATATTAACTTAGACATCAACTGTTATATTGAACTTCCAGCTGCAGTTTCACATACAGTTCCAAACATGACTGCAGATCAATCCCTGTTATCCGTTATCACCCAATAGGGATGAGTTCTCTGTTGAGTCTGGTTCCTTTCAGATTCAACAGGGAACTCATCCATATTGTCTGTCTGGTTGAGTCAAGGTTTCCTCCTACTGCCATCTCAGGGAGTTTTTCCTTGCCACCGTTGCCCTTGGCTTCCACATCTGGGACCATCTGGTAATTTTGATTTATACACATTCACGTTTCATACAAATTTCCATAATTTTTTTGATTATGTAAAGAGGCTTTGTGACAATGACAATTCTTAAAAGCGCTATACAAATAAACTTGAATTGAATTGAAATGATTAAGTCTGGAAGATGATGCAAGTATATTTTGAGCCCACACATGCTGCGGAGGATAATAGAACAGACAAAAACTTTCTGGAGCCAAGAAACTATTCGGAAGCCATGCCAGAAGAAGAAAGTCCTTTGTTTCATCTAAACTCAAAAGTAAGCATCACTAAATGCTACAGAACACTTGACTGGAACCAGGTTCTGTGGTCAGAAGAGACGTTTTTTTTTCCCAGTAACAAACGCTCAAGGTATGTTTGGCATAAAAAGAGTATTATTTTGGAGAAAAGAATCTAATCTACATTATTAAGTGTGGCGGTGGCAGACCTGTGATGTTGTAGAGATGTTTTTGTTCCAAACGCCCTGGAAATGTTTTTAAACATACATGCAGTTCCAGCATAAAAATGATCCAAAACATACAACCGAAGAAACAGATTTTGGACTAGTCCATCCCGGTGCACTGGAGCTTCACCACAAGAGAGGGTGTAGGACTCAGGAGGATGTAAAGTCTGTATTGAGGGGTGTCTTAGATTCCTCTCTAATCTTATCAAGCATTATATGAGAAGAATGTTATGTTGGCAGTAGGGGGTTGCATGACGTTCTAAATGCACGGGTGCCACATGTGGTTTTAATAAGGGGTTTTTATTTCCTAGAATTAATGTACTTTGTTTTCTCTTATGTTTTTAGTGTGATATTAGGCTATTGGTATCCTACAAATGTGCAAATACATGCAAGCTGTGGATGAGGGTATAAATTTGTGTCTAGATGGTCCTGAGATAGAGGAGTGAATTCCAGCCTCACGCCCCATAGTAAAGTGGTGACTGATTAAGTGCTTGAGCGAAAAAGACATTTTTCATAACGCTTTTCACCAGCAGTGCCAATAATTCTTGAACTGACCATAAATATAGCATATAAAATAAGCATCCAAGCAAAGCTTTATTTAATCCATATTAAGGTCACCCTTTACACAGACCTGCACTACAAGGTCATTACAAGGTCAAACCTGTCACATATTCCTGGACTTCTTGGAAATTTTGGTTCCCAACAAGTTCTGAAAATCCAAAACACTGCACTTGCTGTGAGGCTTTTGATGGAAAATGAGGACCGGATGTGTTTGCATTAGACTAATGCATAAACCATCAGGTCGTCCAGTTATCGTTCAAACACTCCTCATCTTTCTCCCTCCCGCACACACTGTTTTTATCCCATCCACTTTTATACTGTATTCTTAGAAGTGCAATGAACTGTTGCCATCCTAAACAACCTAATCAGTGCCAGAGAGAGAGAGAAAAAGAGAGAGAGAGTGAAAGAGGATAGAGCAAGAGTTTATTCATCCACAGTTGAATGCAAACCTTTACGTTCACTTCCAAATGAGGAAAACAGCAGGATATTTAATGTGGATTAGGTTTTACAGATGTTCTTTTATTACCACAAGTGTGTTGAATATTAACAGCAAAACAATCCAAATGAATGAACTTTATTTTTCTAGCCTCATGGAATTTTTGGAACTGCTTCAACTTTTCAGGCTGAAAAAAAAAAAAAAAGAAATATAAATAAAAACCTAAAGTAAACGCACCTGTATTGACTCATTAGAAACCGTAATGAATCCTATTTTATATAGTAACTAGTGTATCACCTGGGAATCAAGCTTGTACTGTAAATTCCCTAATAAAGATAAAGACATTAATAATGAAGGTGGTGATCGGAGCAAACCAAAGGAAACTAGCCTCTGAAATAATCAATGAATGAGATCCTGGACAGCATGTCAAAGCAAATTTAAGATTAGTTTGGTTTGGAGGTCCTTTTTGTAAGTTGCTGAACTATAAAATCTATAAGGAAGTCCTATAGACACTGTATGAACTTGTATAACTTGGCAAGAATTCAGTAGAAATCAGTAAGCACGTACTGTACAGTAGTTTTGCCTCAATTAATGTGGACCTGCCATGTTTAAAAAAGCCTGGTGAGAACATGGTAGAAACATGATGCAGGAAGAGTTTAATAAGCATGTAGTAACAATTGCAATGACCGATTAACATTAACGTAAATAATGCCTCTTAAGTACTTCATAGACTTATTACAAGCATGGCGCAGGCTCGAAAGCTTGGATGGTGTTCTGACGTTGTTGATACAGTACAGTATGTCAGAGTTTTCACAACGACCTCTTCCGGCTTGTGCCATGACCATGCCATGTTGTAGAAGACCACATTAAGTTTAAATGACCTTTTCTCGTGCTTACCATGTTTAAACACATGCAGCAAATCTCCAGATGTACAATGACAGTATAGTAAGCGTGTGATAAGCAGTAGAAGCAGCATGTGATCATAGTACTAACTCATTTCAAACTCATTAGATCATTTGCATGATCACAAATTAGTGACTACGTGATACATGCATTAAGAACCTGACTGGGCATGGCTGATGAATGCACATTTTTTTTTTTTTTTTTTTGCCTTCATTTCCACTGCATCCTTTTAAGACGCAGTGGAAACTTCATGATGTTCATCAAAGTGTGACAGGGCATTAGCTACACTAGCTAATAGAAGAAAACTTTATTATTTTATACGCTCACATTAAGCTACTCATTTGATAGTAGCATAACGTGTGTGTGTGTGTGTGTGTGTAAACGATCAGGAATGCAAGTAAACAAGTTAGGTCATGATAATCTGTGATCAACCAACCAAGAAACATTGTACAATGGGAACACTGCACATTTAAAGACATAATGTTACAAGTAGACATACTAATAGATGTGCTAACATAAAACAGGTGAACACAATAGAGGAAGAAAACAATGGCAGGATGGGGCAGAGACAGGGTCAAAATAAAAACAAAAACATATGCACATGCTGTTAGTTGCCATGAGAACTGCTATATGAAGCATGAATCAGTAAGTAAAGCATGTCTATTCTGTACTTATTAGCTCAACCTTTTAAAGGTCTAATAAAAGGCTTTATCAGGAACACATGTACACCTGCTCAATGAAAAAAAGCAGCAGAACAGTGAATAAAAAGCATGCCGATGTGGGTCAGGAGATAGATAGATAGATAGATAGATAGATAGATAGATAGATAGATAGATAGATAGATAGATAGATAGATAGATAGATAGCTTGATTGATTGATTGATTGATTGATTGATTCCAAAATGAAAATTGTAAAAATTTCACATCAAACATTAACATGATCACTTACAAATCTGATCCCACTGACTTTGACCATGATTTTGAAACTGAAACAGAAACTAATGATCTCCCGAGTCTCCCGTTGGCACTCGAGGCACCTTATCAGGAATCCCACATCTTGTCAGGCAAGCCCATGAAACTGAGGCAATCTTCCCATTTCTGATGCTTCATGTCAACATTAACTGACTTAATCGGCTGATTGGATAATCATGTGTCGTGGGTGATCTAATGAAGTGGTAGTTGAGTGTATATAAGCATTAGACAAATCAACAAAAGGAAATATTTGTGATCAGTGTGATTATTTTTTCTTATTTTTTTCTTTGTTTAAAGGTGTATTAAATCATTGAACTCATGAACACAGATTGGCTTTGTAAAATCTTGCCAGGGACTGCTGGCATTGTGTCCAGGCTTCACAGTTAGCCTGTTTGCCAACCTCAGACATGAAATATGTCAAGCATGTGCATGTCATGCCAACCATCTAAAAACTCACAACTCTTTATTATTATTTTTTTTTTCTGAAATTTTCCCCCATCTCTAACGAGACATATGGAAACTCCGATTAAGTCATTCTTGGCGGGTTTAATGTGCTGGTGACATCAACGGTGACCAAGAAAAACATCTGAAGTTGAGAAGAGAATTACAGCTTGTTATTATAACCTTCCTCTCCTGGATTGCCGATAATAAATTGGACTTGGATGAATCAGGGCGTGTAACACCAGCGAAAGCCAAACCCGAAGAGAGAAACACTTTTTTCCCCCACTGCTTTCAAGACAGACCAAAGTGCAGATTCGAGGAGCTGGATCGTTGTGCTAAGTTGATGTTTGGACTGAAAGCGGAGATAGCTAATGTGCTCCTTTTGGGTTCAGATTCTGGTGTGCGTGTCTGCCTGGCTGTCGAGAAAGTTCACAGCAACAACCATTGTGATGCTTGGATGCTGTTGAGAAGATTGTTTGCAAGCTGAGTGACATGATGAGAAACTGAAGATGGGGAATGAGGGCTGGTTTAAATTAATTCAACTTCAGAACTGGAGTGAAAAATACATTCTGCTCTCTGGAACACACACACTTCTGTTCTGACATTTTCACGTACTGTATGATCAATGTTCATATCATGTTCACCTGGTCACGGAATATATATAAATAAATCTTGGGATGCCTGACATACTACTAGGATTTACCAATATAAATGCATTAACTTCCTACAGAAGTGAAAAAAAAAGCCCATGCCAAACCTTGGATGACCGTATTCACACAGTTTTTGCTTGTCACCCCTAGCTAAGGGTCATCTCCCATATTCACCTGATAGCTTCAGGTTTCTGATCTCTACATGCTCGTATCCTGTTATCCTGATTATCTTTTACAAGCTAACTAGCTGACTTTAACCAGCGACCATCAATCACAATTGCTTTTTAAGCCTGGAGTCTAATGACATATGAGCTCTGCGTCTATGGAGCATGACGTTTGCATCTAAAAACTCAGACCAAATCAATTGCAACAGCTGAGAATGACTAGTACAGGATTTCCAGCATGACCCATATCAGGAAAAAAGTTTTAAAAGAAAAACATCTTTAATGCAATTTCAAGCATTACAGGTGTGTTTACGGGGGTGGGGTCAGGACTTTTTTTTTTCTCTCTCAGGGAAATGTTGTTGCCAAAGGTGTTCTTGTACCAGTAACAATTTCCTCTATGTCACACACACACAGAATGTTAATATTAAAAATATTATTCTTGACATAAGATATGGACATGCTCACATTTCTGGACACGCAAAGCATCTAGGAGAGAGGGAAAAAGAGAAAGAAATAGGTTTGAACTTTCTAGTTTCTCAATTAAAGCAACATTTCTCTTGTTTTTCTAAACTTCAAAAGAAATCTGGGGTAATAAAGAGTTTTTATAGCTACAGTACTGATAACAAAAACTAAAGTGTCTCAGACATTCCAGCACATTAAACAACAACAAAAAAAAAGGATAGAAAATATGTCTCATTAGTAAACCAAGCATTGCATTTATTTCATAAGAGGATCTAACAGACACAGTGTGTTCATGTTAACTCATGTCACAGCACTACATTTTTGAATATTTTTATGTGCCTGATTAATTGTTTATCCAAACCCAAACCCAGCATAGCACTTCACTGTACCTCGCCATTTTCTGATCCTAAAAGCTGCGAAGGCTTGTGAAATCAAAAACTGAGCTCATACAGTATGTGTAAATAACTTTTTACTGAAAAAGCCTTTAACGATGGGAGGACGTCTCGGAATCTCATCAGTGTTTTAAAGGCTAACACTGTGATGTCTGTGCTTATGTTTTAACATGGTTTTTGGTTGGTAGGTTTTACGTCATAACCTTCTGTTTTTTTTAAATACTTTTTTAAGTCATGTACATGCAAATTCCTTTCTAATCTTGTAAATGTTTCCATTTCCATTTTGAAATGTTTGTTAATGTCATTAAATGTTATGTATATTTTAAAGTAACTGCTCTTCATAGTCTTCTTTTGCTCGATTATAAAAATAGACATTTCAAATTAGTACAGTATTTAGAACTTCAACTAACTGTATTTTAAAATCAGATGATCTGTCAGTATAATTATCTTATTTAACTCTGGAGAGCTGAATGTCCTCAAATGAGGACATTATATTTTCTCTTAACTACAGTACACTAAAACCCACAACATTAAAACCCAAAGCATCATACCCAGTATTGTGTAGGTTCCCCTTGAGCCAGCTCTAGTCCCTTGGAGCATGACCAAAATACTGTACTTTTGAGGATCACCAGGACATTGGCAGCAGAACCTTTGGGCGCTGTGTGTTGCATGGTGGGGTCTCCATGGATCGGACTTGTTTGTCCAGCACATTCTATTAAACTGTTAAATCTTCATTAAGATCATAAAGTACATCACTGTGATCTGTTACATGTGGTTTTGAGATTTTATTTTAGGAGTAAGTTGAAGTCTGTTAGTAGTGGTAGTTATTTGGCAAAACACACAGCCTTGCCAAATAAATAAAAAAATAAATAAAAAAATAAAATAGCACATTTAACAGTGATCATTGTCACAAAGCAGCTTTACAGAATAAAATTATGGAAATGATTTCAAAAAGTGAGAAAATATTTATAAATTATAATCATCATATTGTCCCTGATGAGCAAGTTGGGGTGATGTGGTCAAGGGAAAACTCCCTGATGATGTGTTGACATTTTAGTATAAAATGAGTGTTTTGCAATTTATGTTAGGATTGTATTGTCCAGGCTGACTGATGCATACAAAATTAAACTCTAATAAAAATCTTCTCCTGCTGAACCATGGTTCTGAGGCTACTGACTCCTTTGACATCCAACGTTCTGGTCAGATCCAGAAGCATTTATTACAATTACAGTAACAACAACTTTAACTTCAGCTAGAAGAGAGCTGTTTTCTTAACTCCTACAACATTTGTATATCTATTAAGGAGAATAGTTTGATCAATGGTGTCAAGAGCTGCTCTAAGGTCAAGTAACACAAGCAAGCAGACAGAACTCTGATCAAAGGCCAATAGGAGGTCATTTACCACTTTAACCAGCACTGTCTCTGTGCTGTGATGGGGCCTACATACCACTGATACATTTCATGTATGGTAATTCTATGTAAATATGAAAAACAACTTTTTTGGAAAGATAAGGAAGAGATTTGATATTGATATTTTGAATTGATATTTTTATTATTATTATTATTATTTAATTAGGGGTTAAATAACTGCTAGTTTAAAAGATTTAGGAATCGTAACCAGTGCTGAGTAAAGAAACAGTGAAAGTAAGAACATTTCCACACACATACAGTAATGTGATGAAAACACACAGGATTGGGACTAAACAGCAGTTTGGCTATAAGAAAATTCCTTGTTAGTGAGTCTAATCAGAAAAATGGCTTAAATATGCTAGAGAGCATAAAGAATGGACATTGGAGTAATGGAAAAAAGGTCACGGGCTCTGAACCCAGATTGATATTTCTGAAAAAAGGTGCACAATGAACTGACATGGTTCTGCTTTTTTTTAAAGTTTTGCTTCAAAAAATTAGCAGGAGTCTCAGGTATAGTTTGGCAAACTTATAAGGAAACCCTCGGTATTTTTATAAGCACTGCTGAGACTGCTTTCATTATTATTATTATTATTATTATTATTATTATCATCATCATTATTATTATTGTTGTTGTTGTTGTTGTCGTCAATATTGTCGTTTTTGGTAAATTGTTTTTGTAAAGAATTATTCAAAAGACATGTAAAAAATTTAACTGTATTATATCAAATGGAAATTTTCAATCACAACATACCTACTCGCATATTAAACACACCACAATGTTTCTCTCTATACAGTATATCCCTCTCTCCCTTTCTCTGTTTTCGTATAATCCCATGACATCTTGCCAGACAGTCTTGGTGGATTTGGAAATTTCACGAACATCTTTTCTCACAGACAGGGATATGCATACCATGTAGTTGTAAATCAGTTAAAGTTAAGGATGGCTCTTGACTGTGTATGTGTCCATGTGAAGATGGTTCTTCTTTCCTCCGTGTACTTGACCTCTAACCTACACACACCCTCTCTAACACTCCTGATTTATTCTGTTTAGCAGGAATTGCAGCTCATGGTTCAGTCAGGAATGTTCATATTGTTCAAACACTTACATATTTTTTTATATAACACCTTATTTAAGGATGTACAACACAATATTTAAATTAATAATAATTTACCAAATATACCAAACTGTAACCGTAGCAAAAATGAACAGACATTCAATGATTATATAAAATGATGAGAGAAAAAAAGTAAATCTGACAAAGACAAACATCCCTGAAAACAACCCTGAAATCTGTCCATATGGAAAAATAATTAGTAAAGACTGAATTTTAAGGAAAGCCTAGAACCTAGAAGTAGTTCATTTAAGAGAAATACGAATCTCAACATTTTGGCTTAACACAAAGAAAATCTTTCTGCGGTTCAGCAGAACATTCATCCATGCTTGTTCATGTGAAGCTCAGATTTTATATCTGACGTGACAACATCTTAATCCAAATTCCCTCCAGCTGCTGAGTCCAGCGATCGTGTTACTATGTGTTTCTCCCCCCCAGTGATGGAGGGCGCGTGCTCACTTTGTAGTACTCCCTCTTTTATTTCCCTTTAGAATGTTTCCTTTTGGCTCTCGTATTATTCCTTCTTTGAAAACGACACTCGTTTTACGTTTAATCTGTCCAGGGTGTTCCTGAAACAGTAGCTGGTTTCCTCCGAAGACCAATTAGGAATCGGCTTCGCACGCACAGTGGTATACAGCTAACCATTTCAAAGTATGTGTGGTTTTCCAATCAGTTATAAAAACTACACAAATTTTATTAAACATTTTTTTTATAAAACAAAGTACTATTACTATTTCACAAGCATCAGCCAAGAACATTAGTTGACTAACATTATTGCATGATTGGAAGATAATAATATAGAACATATAATCATGGTACTGAGTACAGTATATAAGCAGAAGCACACAGGGATGCTGTTACCACTTTAAAGCTGATTATTGTCCCCAGCTAATTTGCTAACATTTAAATGTCCTTAGTACTTACACAAATTGACATCACAATTTAATGAGTTGAGTGGTCTATTTTATGTTGTTTAAGCCCTTTATTTTATGTTGTTTAAGCCCCAAGTAAGTTCCATTTTAAATAATTGATTTTATAGTAGCTATTATTATTTGTTCTGACAGTACGTCTTGTTTTTTCTCTTAAGTTACTAAATTAAATAAAAGTTACTGAGAAAGCAGGAGGTGCAATATCCTGAAGAATCTTGCAGAGTGAAAAATGCACTAAATATTAAGAAATGATGACAGTATTTGAGACTATTATTAATGATTCTGTTTATTATTAGAGATACTTATGTGGAAATTAACACTTGACATACTGTAGAATGAGTGACTGCAGGTGTAGGTTAATATGCTTTATTGTAATATATGCATATTAAGAGACAAATCCAAAATGCAAGAAAAAGTCTTAATAACGTAATAACAGATGACAATTAGGAGATCAACAAAGAGACTGGAATAAACACTATAGAATTGGTAACCAGAAAAAGATCAAAACCAGGACAAGAAATACAAAAAACAAGCTATGCCCAGCGACATGTTAAGTGATATATAATGTATCAGAGAAGTCCAGGTTTACAAGCACAGCAATCAGGTAAGCTTGAGCATGTGTTGTGTGAAATGTTTCTTGGGAGTTGCAGTGAGATCCCGATTCCGCCACTGACGGGACACAAATTTGAATCTGTATATAAATTGAATTACAAAATTACAAAACCAAACTACAAATTTTAGAGATACTGTTATAGAACATTAATCAACACTTTCAGACTAGTCGGAATCAAGAACTCAACAGCTTCTTGGTGTAATAGATTCAAATCTATTGATGATAAAACATTACATCAAGTAATTAAGCTAAAAAAGTAATCATGTATTTTTTGAAAGCTGGGGAAGCTGTAAACAGATACAGTTATGTCTTATAGGCAATCTAAGATTTCATGGTTACGTGCTAGTTAACATATTGTTCCAAATCTGGCATGGAACTTGATATAGGAGACAAAAGGAGAACTGTGTAACATCAGAGATACCATGAAGATTTACAATCCCGTCAGAGAAAAACGTCGACAAAACTCCGTCATCTCTGAGTGGTTTTACTGGAGGCCTGAGGTTAATCCTGCTGTGGCAGTAAATATCTAATCACTGCACCACTAAAAACGATTTATTCTGTTTTTCTAACTAGACATTTTGTGACATGACAATAAACCATGGCCATTTCAAATAAGATGGCTTAAGATTGCACCGTTGGAATTTAAAATAGTAATTCTTTTTTCATCAATTTGTGGGATGTATGATGAGTAGTACTACTTACAGTTTAATCACAGACTATTACGGTTTTTAAATATAATATAGCCATACATTAAGATGTAGGTTGGCTTGCCAAAAAATGCACACAGAGATTCCATAACTCTGACTCAATTTATTCCTGCTTTTTAAGTAACTGCTTTACCCTGGTCAGGATTGCATTGCAGCTGGACCACTGGGCATGAGGTGGGAATACACTAGATGTAATGCCAGTCTAACCTTTCCATTTTAACTAAACCTGAACTTAAAATGTAATTTTTAACACTATCTTAACATTAAATCATAGTTCTACAGTATTGTAGCTTTAATACCTAAAACAGTCTTATTATACAGTAATTTCAGAATGTAGCTCAGACTGTGGTACCAAAGATTAACCCTAAGTTTAATAGGGTTTACACTAGACTAATTTTAAAACCCAAATCTTACTAAAAATAAAATAATACTGTATCTTACCATACATCCACTCTTAATAGCTAAATGTATCTCTAATATAAACTCTAAGATTAAAACTGCCCATAACTAGCCATAGCCCCAGGGTTAATATGTAAATTTTTCCCTAACTTTAATAATAAAAAAAACCTTCTGCTAACCTTACACCTAGATCTACATGCTTATAAACTAAAAATCGAATTAACACGTAAACCTCGCTCACTTACTGTATCATCTATACTGCTTTATACTATATTCAGGGTCGTGTGGGGCCTGGAGATTATCTCAGGAGACTTGGGGCACGAGGTGAGGTACACCCTGCACGGGGTGCCAATCCATCGCAGGAAACACAAATACACGCACTATGGGCAATTGGGAAATGGCAATTAGCTTAATCTGCATGTCTTTGGACTTTGGGAGGAAACCCACAAGGTGGGCCCGAGGTAGGAATCGAACACGGAAACTGAAGGTGCAAGATGAAAGTAACAACCCATTAAGCCACTGTGCCGACCTAATACCTAAATCTAATTGTAACATTTTATATATATAAATATTAAAAACTCTCTCTCTCTCTCTCTCTCTCTCTATATATATATATATATATATATATATATATATATATATATATATATATATATATATATATATATATATATATAGACCTCGGAGTGACGCAGGAGTAAACTGCTCGCCCTATCATCCGGAGATCGCTAGTTCGGTTCCCGGATGAGGCTGTAACTTCTCGCTGCCGGAAGTCTAGAGCGTCGCCGTTGCCGGATGAGAAAGGACAAGGGTTGGCCGTTGGGCTAGGAACCTGCCCTGGAAAAAAAAACAACCGCTATGAAAACAGCGAAAGTCCTCTACAATGGAGAACTCTCGTTGCCCTATGCACCGATGGTGGCCTTAAGGATATATTATTTTTTTTTAATTGCTTTAAATACCCCATTGTAACTAGTCTAATATTAATTTCTAAACTTAGCTCTAACTCTAACACTGGAAAATTCAAGTTTAAAACCTAAACATAGCCTGAAATGTAATACATAAATCTATTCCTAACTTTTACACCTAAAGCTAAAACCTAAAGCTAGTCACAGTTTTAATAACCTAAGCACCTTAAGCAACCTTAAACACCTAAGAAAAACCGTAATGTCAGTCTTCTAATAGAGCTAAAATGTTTATTTCTAAAACTAGGTCTAACAAACGCATCAAACTTTATTGCTCACAAAATATCACTAATATTTAGAATTAAACTTGCCCTTAACGTCAACTTTGAACTCTTGTAACTTATCCTGTCATTAATTTTTGTTATTTTCCAAGTACATGTTTACAATAAGGTACTCCCAGTATTCACTTCCATTTTAAGATGTACTTTCCACAGCATGTGTACTCTCATTGCATATCTTTTTTTTTTTTAAAGCATGTTATGACAAACGTGCCTTATAAATCACATGATAGTAAAAAAAGATAATAAATGCTTGAAAGGGTGCAGACAAGATGGAACGGTCCAAGTATGGGTCAGTTTTAACAGATGTTTGACCTGATTTAGATGCATAACATCATGATCTGGTGTTCAAGAAAGTTATATTGTAGCACATTCTGCTAGCCATTCATGGTTATTGTTGTATTTATTTATTTTTTTATTATTCATATTGGACTGTAATTGAAGGAAGTAAACATCCAGAATGCGGGGTATAGGGGCTGGATGGATTTGTATTCTATAACACAGTGGTATGCAAAGCAAGCAAGCAAGCAAGCATAACTAACTAAATAAATAAATAAATAGGAATTGAATGCACACATAAATAAAAGCTATCAGTGAGTCATATTTTCTGACAAAGATGCAAATAAACTGACATCCATCAATTACAATTCAGGCTTATTACACAGCTCTGACCACATGCACTATTCCCCTGTGCATTATTACACTCAATCAGGAGAAAGCAGCATTTAAGGTAAGCACTACACTAGAGTACAACAATAATTATTATAATAATAACAATAATAATAATGAGAAAAAGAAAAAGATGATAAAGAAGACACAATTTATGTGAGCATATGTGCGTGCACATATGTATAAGCCTATGTATAAGCCTATGAAATGCAATAACATTTACTGCAGATGAGAGAGGCCTATAATTTTCATCATAGGTATACCTCAACTATGGGGGACAAAATAAGGAAAAAAAAATTTATTTGCAAATTATGGCGGAAAATAAGTATTTGGTCAATAACAAAATTTAATCTCAATACTTTGTTATATACGCTTTTTGGCAATGACAGAGATCAAACGTTTTCTGTAAGTCTTTTACACACTTTTGCTGGTATTTAGGCCCATTCCTCCATGCAGATCTCCTCTAGAGTAGTGATGTTTTAGGGCTGTCGCTGGGCATCACAGACTTTCATTTCCCTCCAAAGATTTTCTATGGGGTTGAGATCTGGACGCTTCTTACGAAGCCACTCCTTCATTGCCAGGGTGGTGTGTTTGGAATCATTGGCATGCTGAAAGACCCAGCCGCGTTTCATTTTCAATGCCCTTTCTGATTGAAGGAGGCACAGCATATTAGGTTTTCACTCAAAATCTCCTGAGACATGGCCACATTCATTCTTTCCTTTACACGGATTTGTCGTCCTGGTCCCTTTGCGGAAAAACTGCCGCAAAGCATGATGTTTACACCCCCATGCTTCACAGTAGGTATGGTGTTCCTTGGCTACAACTCAGCATTCTTTCTCCTCCAAACACGACAAGTTGAGTTTTGACCAAAAAGTTCTATTTTGGTTTTATCTGACCATATGACATTCTCCCAATCCTCTTCTGGATCATCCAAATGCTCTCCAGCAAACTTCAGACGGGCCTGGAAATGTACTGGCTTAAGCAGGGAGACACGTCTGGCACTGCAGGATTTGAGTCTCTGGCGGCGCAGTGTGTTACTGATGGTAGCCTTTGTTACTTTGGTCCCAGCTCTCTGCAGGTCATTCACTAGGTCCCCCTGTGTGGTTCTGGGATTTTTGCTCACAATTCTTTTGATCTTTTTGAGATCTTGCGTGGAGTCCCAGATCGAGGGAGTTTACTTGTACTGTATTTTACTGTATTTCAGTCTTCCATTTTCCAATACACACTTCTATACACACCAACCTGCTAACCTGCAGGAGCCTCTTAAAGAAGAAGTTACAGGTCTGTGAATGCCAGAAATCATGCTTGTTTGTAGGTGACCAAATAATTCCACCATAATCTGCAAATAATTTCTTTAAAGATCCTACAATGTGATTTTCTAAAAAAATATTTTGTCTTTCATAATTGAGGTATAACTATAATGAAAATTACAGGCCTCTCTCATCTTTTTAAGTGGGAGAAATTGCACAATTGGTGGCTGACTAAATACTTTTTTGCCCCACTGTAGTTGATGTCCATTATCTATGTTGTTTTTAAAAGATAAAATGACTTTGATAACATTATGTGGAGATCCAAACACAATATTGCAAACACAGCAAAATTTTTCCCTTTATTTGGAACATTGGCACAACAACTGTCCACATCCATGGTTCCTTAAGTTTTTAACACGGTTTAGAATTCTGATCAGAGACTGGAACAGAAACAGCAGCTTCCTAAACAAAATGAGAATATCTCATGTTATGCATCTGTTAGTACTGTAATGTTTAATTTTCTTTTGGAAATATTACTATGAGTTACATCTTAGCTGCCAAATCACTGTATTGTAATATGTGGTGCTTCTTGTTTTGTACACATATTTAGGAGCTTCAAAAGCATGTTCCCTGGTGGTCCAGTAGTAAGTCTTTTGGGTCCCTCTTAATATGTTTTTATATTAATTTGGTTTTGAAGTCACATTGGGAACATCGTGTTAGAGGTATGCATTGTTTTCTTTTTCAGATGTCATTTCATTAAAGTAATTCCAACTTTTAAAAACAGTTTAATACCAGCATTGTCCTGATGTCTAAAACACTGCCAAATGAACATATTTCAATAACAAATTATCATTGAAAAATGAAAAAATGCTGGAAAGTAGGTTATTATAATAAACTGTTATAGATTAAGATTTCGAGACATTAAGTGTACATTTCTTGATGTACTGTCTAATAATTTTACTAACTTTAAGCATTTCTAAAGGCACCCTGTCTATGGTGTATCCCACTGGTCACCTGCCTATGGTCTCTGGTCTTCTATAGGCTCCAGGCCTCCCATGGCCATGTACTGTACAGAATACACAGAGATTGGGTGAATAAGTGATTATTTTTAGTACAACACAAAATTCTTTATATTGGTAGATACATTTGACTAGATTCAATATACTTTTCCTTGCCACAATGTCATTTTGATAAAGTGTAAACAGCATCATTTTAATTTGGCCTCTGATGATACCTTGTATTACTGTATTATGCACTGCTTCGGCCAAATCATTTGAATAATTTGTTTAATTGTTAAAAAAAATACACCTTGCTGAATAATACTATTGACATCCTTTACTGCATATTTATGTATTTACTTAGTGTTAAAAAAGGATAAAGCAATATGAATATATATATAAATGGGATAAAATAATATGAAAACAGAAGGTTTGGAAATATAGGTTTGAAGCATGCACACAACAGATAACCCCATGTAGCTGGAGATTATCGTTTTTACAGAAAATTCTTATACAGTATACAGTTATATAATTTCATTGACCAACTGAAACATTTAGATCACTTTCATGAATAATTACTTACAAAAGCATAAAAGGAAATCAGAAAAAAATCAGTCTAATTTATTGATTTTAACCATTACCCCCTCACACCTGAAATCTAAAAAAAATATTGAAACACATTCACAGCTTTCACTAAAGCATTTATCTCTATCAGAATCAACCAGCCTCCTGCTTTCTTTCTCCTACTGCTTTCATCTCTATTCTCTTTCTTGTTCTTGCACATGTGTGAGTGTTTGACCCTCGTCAGAGTCGCTGAACAACTTCAGAGAGCTTCAAGAATGTGGTTTAGATGAGATTCTGGACAGATCTCAACCAAATCTAAAGCTTTACATGGTGGGTGCATTAAAGAATGTTTCTTCATTTATTAATTACCTATATATAACTTCATATGCTAAAGACATGGGAAGATGCTAGTCTTTGAAAAAATAAATTTTACCCTGATGGGTACATTAAATGATGTGGACTGGATGTCATTAAGACAAGATGTCATTAAATAAAGGGATGCCATAACAACTTTATCATTTTTGTAATCTAACTAACCCACTCGTATTGTAGTTTCGATAGAGTGAATAGTAGGGCTAATCTATAAATTGCCAGAAAAGAGTGCTATATAAAACTTTGTGTTAGCTACTTGTCTAATTAGCAATTAGAGTTTGAGCATCACAGTATAGGACATAGGAATGCTCACAATATGACCTCTTGATAGAAATAGCTACTGGGTATACTATTTCTGTTTAGCTTATATGCTAACTATCAGTCAAGTCTTTAAATTTTTAAATTTTAGTGAAAGACATTTTGTCACCCAAAAAAAGTTAAAATTTGTTATGAATTTAAATTAAGAAATAATATATGACCAAAATGAGACAAATATACATGTTAGAGATTTGATTAGCTTTTAAACCACCTGTTGTACTATTCTTTGTTTGTAGCATGCAATATTTGTATTGTATAAATAAAGTGTGGTATTCTCATCCCGTAAATATTGCAACAATCTCATGTATGATTTTCTACTGCTACTTTCAGCCATGTTTAAATACTTATAGCTACAATTCCTTTATATATACTATATAATATGGTATTGTGAGCAGAATTAACAATGGGGATTGTGGATAGTTCTGAAAACCTTACAAGATTCACATCATATTTTCCTCTTTTTTTTATATCAGCAAACTTTTAGGTTTTGGAGTTAAATTCCAAATAGTGTTAAATGAAAGCTAAGGCAGTAAAATCTACAGTCCCTTGGTCCGCCCAACAAGTAGTTCCCTTGATTAGGGGTGAGGGAGTGATTTTGGATCGAGCCTTGTGTTAAACGCTAACTAGCTTTGTAGCTCACATTAGCCATGAAATGAACATCACAGACAACATGTGTCCATGTTCAGAAGCAATTTGGAATTACTAATCAGACGAAGTGTTGTTTAAGATGACAACGTGAAAGTGCTTTCATGCCAGGTTTTGAGTTTGCTTACAGTTAGAAAGATTGTTAGAACATCTATGATGTGAAATGCTACAGTATATATATAATACAGTAAGTCCCTGACTTACAAACAAGTTCTAGAAATCTTACTTTAATAGTAACAATGTTTCAGCTTCTTCATAAAATGTCAAACAATCTGCTAGAAATACAAACCAGACACGTACAGTATTTAAACATTTGGAAAGAAGCCCAATTCTTATTGGTGGAAAGTTTTTCCACTAATTACTGCGTGTCTGTGGGTTAATTAGATAGACAAAGCACAGAATTACACTTTCACACATGACTGAGTGTGTCATGGTGAGTCCGTCTGCTCTGGGAGGAGAAAAGAAACGAGAGAACAATGCTTTGAAGTGAACAAAACATGGCAGTTCTCACACAGAGATTAAGATAGAGGGGAAATAGAACGAAAGATGGAGGCAAAGAAGGTCAGCAGGAGGTTGTAAGCATTTTGGAAAGCAAATTAATTAGCTCATATGTCCAGGAAAGGGAAAAATATCCGTCTCAGCAGGCTGAACACATGCACACACACACACACACGAACACACAGACACATATGTCTTATTATTCTTGTGAGAACCTACAATTTAAATCTTTAATGCTACATAATAATGCTATAGCTATACCTAAAACTAACTCTAATCTTAATATCAGTATGATAAAGGAAACATTTTGTTTAAGTGTTTTTGAATTTAAAAACGTGTTTAAAACTAAATTTTAAAAAAGCAAAATGTGAAGTTTCCTGTCACAGTAAAGAACGCTTCCATCGTAATAATTTAATAGCAATGTAGAAATTAACAGAAAAAATATATTTTTTAAGTTTCTTAACTTATTAACTTACTAAAATATTTTGTGCAATTTTTATAAAATTATATGAAGTAATTGATGTGAAGCATGCACATTCTGTAGTGTAGGTTTGTTAAAAAAACTTTTACCTTTTCACTTTTAATACAAACTGTACTATCTATGTCACATATATCGATGCATGTCTTGGTTAAAAAAAATATATAAATGTTCAGGACATTTGGTGCAGTATAAAGTAAATTGTTGAAGCCAGTGTGACGGATGAAGTGAGAACACTTACCGCAATCATTTGTAAAATTGCTTCCAAAAGTCTTGAAAGCAGTCACTTTAAAGTTCTCTTTAAAACAGACTTTGTTGAAAAAAGAGATGACTTATGAATACATAATCATTTTAAAAGTGCAAAACCAATAAAGCTTTAACTTCAGACATCAACCATATCCTGGCTGATTGCTTTTGAGGTACGGATTGAAATAGGATACTTATTTTTTTCACTGAACAATTTCATTATTAAAAACACAACGTTCCATGATGCATTGATGTTGGATTACGATCAAAGCATTGGTTATATCACTACACACATAAACACGAGAGAGCAGCTTTAGTGAGTGTGAAAGTGTTTTTAGATAGTGGGACACTTTATCTTGGTCATAAAAGGAGAGATGACTGTATTCCCACAGCCGTTAACATTAAAGCTAGAGCAGAAGACACACTGGAAGAAATACAACATTGACAGCAGTTTAAAACTGAAGTTAAGGTGTAGGGTTTTAATAGCTAATGAAAGCGGTACAGTCGGTTTGCTGTACATGTAGTCTGTCTGTAGATTTCAGGTTTCATACAGACAATGAACTTGAATACTATTTGTACAGCTACGCGTTTGCTGAAAATAGGACGGTGTCCCAATTACACACAATGCTGACCTTGAATATACGCACATTTTTTTCTTGTGTGATCATTTTTTATTAGCCACTTCATTAGGCACACCTAACTAGTTGGACCTACTTTTAAACTTAGAACTGCATTAATAGTATGAATTTAACAAGAAGCTGTAAAAATTCCTTTTTTTGGCGTCACACAGTAGCTGCAGATTTTCCCGGCTGCACATCCATGAAGCAAATCTCCCTTTTCACCACATCCCAAAGTTCTCTATTTGATTTAGGGTGCCAAGGAGATATCCCTCATACCATACACCAACTAACCCAATATAAACTGCAGGATGAATCCATGCCTTCATGCTGTTTATGCCACATTTTGACATTACCATTCAAATGTTCGAGCAGAAATCAAGACTCATCAGACCAGTCAACATTTTTTTTTCTATTGTTTAATTATAGCATAGCATGATGGTCCCTGTTCTGATGCTCACATTGAACTTCAGCAGGTTGTCTTGACCATGTCTACATGCCTGCATGCATTAATTTGCTGTTTGGCTGGTTAGATATACAGTATAATAGTAAAGATGATTAACTAGAGCTGGAAGCTTCTCTGTGCCAGCATAATAATGGTTTATTTGACAGCGCTCATTGGATCAACCAGCCCAGAGTACAATGAAAAAGTCCAAGGAGCTCAGTCCAGATCTGAGAAAGAGGATGACAGATTGATACAAACCCGGAAGGTCTCTTTTGGGCTACTGTACTTCGCAGGTTATAAGGTTAATGTGGGTATTATGAATAGGACTATTTATGGAGCCATATATTGGTATTATACCAATTAAAATATTTTCATCTTTTTTGGGGGGGATTTTTCCCAGATTTTCCCCCTATTTTTAGTCATGTCCAATTTCTCCCCGTCACTAGGAGCTCCCACATTACGCTACTACACCTCCGTCGAGAGGGCCGAAGACTATCACGTTTTTCTGTGAACCACGTGACGTCACTGAAAAAAAAAAAAAAACTGTGTCTACAGTCCACATTTTCTGTCCCTGACCTGGAGTACCTGCATAACCCAACTCTGAATCCGAGTTACTTGGTAATGTGTCAAATGGCAAATTATGCAAGCACTTATCACCACCACTTCTTCCATACACTTTATGTATTCTTATGTCCTTTATGTTTTTTATTACTCCTTAAAACTGAACCCAAGATTTGGCACTACTGTCCTCTTCTAATTAGCATTGGTTCACTGCATGGCTTTCCCTTTTATTTCCCTTAATCGCCATTCCAGAGTAATTGCTTCAGGATGCTGATGCAGGGAAAAAAGAAGCACAAGACGTCCATAAAGAGCGGAGAACGTAAGTGATGTGATTCCTGTTCTATTCTTAGTTTCCCCTTAAGGACTCACTGACCTCTGTGAAACATGAAAGAAAGCACCAGATGAAGATGTAATTAAATGCTTCCTCATGTTTGATGTGTTAAAGTTGTCATAAGGATAAAGAGACTTTGTTATGAAGGTGGACAGTAACTAAGTATTTGGAAGTTGTTGTTTCGGCTGCTCTCAGCAAAAGGGTCGCCACAGCGGAAAATCCAGTCCACACAACATCTTGGCCAGATGCCCATCCTGATGCAACCCTTGGATTTTATCCGGGCTTGGGACCGGCACTGCATCCACTGGCTGGAGAGGTTTAAGCACTGGCTGGGAATCGAACCCGGGCCTTCCGCATAGCAGGCTAAACACCTACCACTGAGCTACCAGTGCCCTTTAACTATGTAGTTGGAAGTAATTGATGATTATGCAGATGGAGTATGCAATTTGAGACATAACCAATATATACTTAGCAAAAAAAGAAACGTCCTCTGACTTTCAACTGTTTTTACTTTCAGTTACCTTAATTTGTAAATATTTGTATGAACACTAAAAGAGTCAACACCATAAGACATAAACTAAAAATGTTTCACAATGTGTCTCTGAATGAAGGGAGGCTCAAAATCAAAAGTACCAGTCAGTATCTGGTGTGGCCACCAGCTGCTTGAAGTACTGCAGTGCATCTCCTCCTCATGGACTGCCTATTGTGGACAGTCTGAGCACTGATGGATGGATTGTGTGTTTCTGGTGTGACTCGGGCAGTTGTCGTGGCCATCCTGTACCTGTCACGCAGGTGCAATATTCGGATGTACCCATCCTGTGCGGGTGTTGTTACACGTGGTCTTCCACTGCGAGGATGATCAGCTGTCCTTCCTGTCTCCCTGTAGCGCTGTCTTAGGCGTCTCACAGTGCAGACATGGCAATTTATTGCCCTAGCCACATCAGCAGTCCTCATGCCTCCCTGCAGCATGCCTAATGCACATTCACGCAGATGAGCAGGGACCCTGGGCATCTTTCTTTGGGTGTTTTTCACAGTCGGTAGACAAGTCTCTTTAAAGTCCTGTGTTTTTAGAACTGTGACCTTAAATGCCTACTTTCTGTAAGCTGCTAACGTCTTAATGACCATTCCACAGGTGCATGTTAATTAATTGATTATGGTTAATTGAACATGCATGGAAAACATTGTTTAAACCCTTTACAATGAAGATCTGTAAAGTTATTTGGATTTTTACAACATTATTGTTGAAATACACAGTCCTGAGTAAAGGGACGTTTCTTTTTTCATTAAGTATATGTCTTACCAATTTAAGACCAGTTTCTTATTTTTATGTACAGTATCCACTTACACCAGCTAAATGTATGCAATAATGTAGCCTAATCTAAACGGCCACATACAACAAAAAATGTAAAAGACGGATTGTACAGCAGTGCTTAGTACCATCACCTCACACCCCCTGCATTGGAGGTTCCAATCTTTTGCATGTTCTCCCAGTATTTAGTGGGTTTCTTTCAGGTATCCCGAAACAATATTAAAGGCCACCATTCTTAAACCAAGAAATGGTCCACTGTTTTGTATAACCTATTATCATCACCATCAGTCTCCTAAAAACGTCTATAAGCATACAGAATTCACCAGACACTAAACTATGCTAATACAGTAAAAAAGCAGGTGAGCGGGTCATCTTAATGTTTTCAATAATAATAAGCATAGTTCGAAGTTAAACTACTGTGTACTCTTTTTATCTGTGTATATTGGCAGTTCGTAAACCAGCCAAGTGCATACTGCCACCTGCTGTATTGGAGTGTTTAAATATATGGGAACAAAACACCAGTATTAATTGGACTTGTTACATTGTTATAAATGTTACATTGTTCTGAACTGGACCGCAATCATAGCTTTTGTGGTTTTTCTTTACATTGAAATATTTCTTTGTTTGGCTTTTGATAATGAAGTTTTGCTCTACAATCACTTTAGTAAATTACTAGTGGACTAAATATTTTTTTTTTTTTTTTTTTTTTTTTACAATTAAGCATGTACTAGAACAGTTTTTATTCACTTTAGAGTATTCAGCTGGACTGTGGTTGATATTAACACTCAAACCCATTGAGGAAAAAGTCTCAGTCTCAAGATGGAATCTCAGCTACTGGATCAGGGGGAAAGGGAGCACAAAGTGGATTGAATAAGCCATGTGAGATTTGTTCCGTTTTTCCAGTCACTACTTGGCCGTCCTCAGTTTCGCCATGAAAACACGCCAATTGTGGACGTCATGGTGGAAATTCAGGACAGGATGAGTTCAGCTGCGTTACAGAATCAGTTTTAATGAATCATGACCTCTCAGTTTGGGATCTCCTGCTGTTTCTTTTTCAGATCACACGGTCAAGATGCCTCGGGAGGAAAGAGTTTATAACCGAAAACTTCTTTCTTATATATCATCCTGCCTGTCCGCCTGTCTGTCTGTCTAAATGTTGGACTCTGGGGAGGAAAATGCTTCTCTCCAGCTGAAAATGACCGATTTTAATTTTTTATAACTTAAAGTGGAACTAAACCTAACATAAATTATTCACCATAAAGCTTTATGCCCTTGGCTCAGTTTCTCTCTTCTGTTGTACATATGTTTCTCTATAATATAGATGATGTTCAATTCCTTTGAGCTGAGAGAAACAAAAAAAGGGGGAAAAAAGTGTTCAGTAAAAATAGCTGATGTTCCTAAATGCGAAACAGAAAGGTGACGTTTGTACGATCTCTTAATTCTACTTATAACTCACTCGTCACACATCAGGAAGATCTCTGAGCATGAGAAGATTGAACTTCACATGGTTTATATTTCGCACATTTTTCACACATAATAGACATTCACATTTAATGCTGACGTGATTGTTTTGACGAATCATTTATTTTGTCATCTGTTTTTGTTTCATGCAATCCATTTATTTTATTTGTGCTTTTTCCCAACATGATTCATTAATTTATTACATGTGAATTTTATCAAAAGTTTCTCTTTTAGTGCATGACTTCTTTATATTCAGATGTTGTTTTGTCACATGACTTTTATTTTATTTACTTTTTTTATTTTTCCCCCCAAATGTTTTATTTCTGATGAATTTATTTTCATGAATCTTTTTTCTTGTGCGATGTTTACCCATGTGATTAGCTTATTTGTACTGTATTCATTTATTTTCATGTAATTCTTTTTATGATATAGTTATTCTTAAATGATCTTTTTCCTGACTCATTTATTTTTTTTACAAAAAACATTTTATGTGATTTGTTTTTTACAATTTATTTTATTTATCTCTTATTAGCACATGACTCATTTTTCACATGCTATCACTATTTTCTTCTTCCATATGGTTCATATTTCATGATAAACTTACAGATATTCAAATATTATTTAATAATCAAATATTATTTAAATACTCTCTTATGTGCTATTTCAAAGCATAACACCTTCACATATACTGTATATTTTTCCACATATTAATCACATAAGCATGTTTGAAAAATATACAATCATACAAAATAAGGGGTTGATTTTTTTTTAAAGAAAATGTTGTTTTCAGGTCAGGTAGCACAGTGGTGTAGTGGTTAGCACTGTCGCCTTGCACCTCCAGGGTCTGGGTTCGATTCCCAGCCAGGATTGATTCCTGTCTCTGTGCATGGAGTTTGCATGTTCTCTCCGTGCTTGGTGGGTTTCCTCCCACAGTCCAAAGATACGCAGGTTAGGCTAATTGGCATTCCCAAATTGCCCATAGTGTGCGTATGTGTGTGTATGCCCTGTGATAGATTGGCACCCTGTCCAGGGTGTACCCTGCCTCGTGCCCTAAGCCTCCTGGGATAGGCTCCAGGTCCCCACGACCCTGAATACAGGATAAAGCAGTATAGAAGATGAGTGAGAGTGTTTTCAGGTCAAGTCAAGTGGGTTTTAATTGTCATCCTCTATGCAGCTTGTACACATGATGCACACAGCAGTATACTACATAACGTGCGATATAGCCCAATGAGAGGCAATGAAAGCAGTGTAAGACGATAACAATAAATACAAAGAACAAGAGCTTTAAAGTGTTAACTGGTTGGGTAGCAGCAACACAATATAGTTTTATATTAAATGTCACATTGATGCAAATGGAGTTAAGGTCGAAGAACAAAGCCCTGAGAGAAAATTCAACATCTTCCATTAAATCCAAAGTAAAAAAAAAAATCGAGCCAAGCCGATGATGTGGGGTTTTTTTTGGGTTTTTTTTAGAAAAACAATCTTTATAGGCTCTCCCAAGGAAACAGTATTTCCCCAAAACAGCTCCAAACTGAGGCAGCTCACACCACAAGCAAAATAGCACTGCGTGCAAAAAAAAACCCCTCAAAAAACACAAAAGTTTGCCTGAAAGTTATCCCTCTTCTCATATTCTCTTTTGTTTATGCATAAGAATTGTGTTAAAAGTGAAAATAAAAAATGAAAAACTGAGTTGAAAGTGGAGTAGTCCCCCACAGAATGTGAATTAAATAGGAAATCACATTAACAGAAGCTTTGAAGCTGCTTCCATTTTCAAAAGTAAATTAAGACAGAAGGAAAGAGAGGGGGGGGGGAGAGAGAGAGAGAGAGAGAGAGAGAGAGATGAGGGAGAAATTCTTTTCCTTACCACTTTAGATCCTTTATTTTCGAGGCTCAAAAGTTTTAATAATTCCTACAAATCGTTAATTCAGTTTCATTTTAATATTTTTATACTGAGTCATTCCTAAACCAATCTGCATGCTGTCTAATATCTTCTATGCTTTAATAAAATAAAAATTATCAGTTGCCTAAAGTGTGTCAGATTCCACATTTTAAACTCAGGTGGCAATCTTTTATTCTGCATACTTGTTTTGTGTATTCTTTCCTTGCACAAATCTAGCAGCTTTTATTTGTTTGGAAAGTAAGTGTCATCACTCATGCGCAAACACAAGATGTTTGGAGAAGAAATTGGGCACACGTTTCTGGTCATGCTGTCACTTTAAACAAATAAAATTAGGCTACGTTTGTGGTTCAACTATAATGTGAGAGGAAACTGGAGAACCTTGAGGAATCCCAGAAAGGCATGCGTAAAACATGAAGCTCTACAGAAATAAATAACATGAGGTCAAAATAAATTCCAGAACCTGGTGCCCATACAAACCAGCCTTGTTATATGAACCTTAAAGGGCACATATTATTTAAACATGTACTTTTTAGTCATTTTTAGACATTGAGATGGGTCTTTAGTCAACAGACAAAAAACAAGAAAAAATATTGTTTTTGTTCTTTTTTATTTTTCTATCTGCCACGGAATTTGTTCCCCATTGTAACTTTATATAAGACCCTAACCCCCCATGCCCCCTCCCCCCCCCAACCCACCCAATCTTGTTTCTTAACTCTAATGATCCTGTAAAGAGGCATGGCTTAGCTGTAGTTCATTCATATAGACAGTAAAACTGCAAACTTGCACGAGTAATGAAATAACAATTTTTTTTAATTGTTTCACAATCAATCTGCATGTCATCAAATTAGAGAACAAACAAGTACTTTAAACAACACCATTTTATATTCATGTCTGATTATAATTCTATCCTATAACATAAAGGATTGCCATTCACACAAGAGCACTCTTCCAAAAAAATTAATTGTCACCTCTCTGGATTAATCCTGCACACACACACACACACGCGCACACACACACACACACACACACACACACACACACACACACACACACACACACACACACACACACACACACACACACACACAAGCTCGCAGAAGTTTCTTGGGTTTATTATCCAGGAATGCAAAATTATTTAGAGGGTTTAACTGACGTATTTGCTTATACAGTATTTGGATATTGAAATTCAACAGCTGAGTTTATTAGAAAATATATTCATAATGTCCACGTACTAGGCACTATTTGACAAACATCCCTTTAGCATTTGCCTAAAGTGCAACTACACAAATTTTACATGTCGCTTTGTTTCTTATAAATACTGTTTTATATTCTCCTATCTTAAAAAGTAAATTAACTGAAAATTAACTAGAACTTTCAATCCAGGGTTTGTAATCTAGCATTAAAGTAGGTTCTTCTCATAAGATCTCTAACTTACTTCTAGTGTGAAGGAAGGAACTTTGTGCAAAAACATTATTATAGTTGATTATGTGAATATGATTACTATAAATAATAGATGTTAAACTCCCAAAGGGTTAAATTAGAATGCTTAATCAGCACAAGCTTCTGGGTCAAGGCCAAATCTTTCTCTGCTTTACTTGCTTTCTTATTTTTAATTTAAACAATTAAAATCAGTCACTCACTAATTAATGCTTTTGATGTTTGTTAGAACGAGGAACTAATTAAAGCTCACAGCTGAGCATTAGCCCGTTCCTGCAGAGCACCCTGTTACTCTGTGTGTGTGTGTGTGTGTGTGTGTGTGAGAATGTATGTGATGGAAAAAATGTATGTACTGTATACAGTAGTTTTACTAACTTCATACTGCTAATTATTTCTTTCTTACCATATTTCTTTCACTTTTTACACTACATACTTTTTTCCCTTTTTTTCTTTCTGACTTTCTAAACCATTTCTCATTGTTGGTTTTTTCAGTAAAAAAATATTTCTCTTCCATCCACATTTTCATCGTCTTACACATGTTAATTTTTTTTATTTATTTTTCTTTCTCTCATTTTTTCTCTCCCATATTTTCACTTTTGTCTTTATTTACTTAATCTTTATTTTTCAATTTTCTACTTCATCCTTCTTCTTTCTTTTTTTAAATTTTGTTTGTCTACTTCTTCCACATTGCTAATTCAATCTTCATTAAAAAAAGTTCTCTCTTTAAAAAAACACACATTAATTATTCTTAAACACTTTCGTAAACTTTTATGATAGTATGACCAATACTATTGTGAAATGATTCACTAAGTGAAAATCATTAGGGTAAGATTAAGGTAAAATTGAGATAAGATTAAGGATTAAGGGGTTTGGGGATAGCAGGCTTTAATTATGTATGTCTTCATTAAATATTTTATTTTGCTCATGGTTTTTATTGTATCTTGAAACTATCCTCGGAACAGTGGATGTGAAGAAGGAATACCCTTACCACGCGCACACACACACACAGCCACATGTATGGGCATGGTGCCCTCTGATGGTCCCATCCTGGGTGCATTCCTTGGAAAATTTCCTGATCCCTCTTTATTCCAATGGGGATAAAGCACTACTTACAAGTGAATTTACATTTCAATATATAATACACAGACATTGAGACGGACCCATTTTCTTTATCAGTGGCTCTTCTCTTGTTTCGTTCTAACTGTATGACTTGTTTCTAACAGCTTCCATTTTTTCCAGATTTTTTCGCCCAATCCTTCCTGGTCATCCTACACATTTCTGTCCTTTTCCCTCATGTATTTTTGTCTTCACCTCTCTCCCATCTGCTCTCTCTTCCTCTCTCTCTCTCTCTCCTATTCTTTCTCTCATCTGTCCTTCTTGAGTGCGTTCTAAGAGCCGACAGGTGACCCTGAGTTAGAGGAAACTTCTCAAGAGCTTATCTAATTAACACTCCGGTTCTTCCAGTTTTTAAATCTAATTATCACAGTGTTAAAGTGATTTTGCTGAAAGAGTGAGCTCGGGGACAGATGGGAAAAGACAGTTTCATGACCCTTAAAAACCCTAAACAAACTTTGTTCCATTCTTGAGTGTGCTAAAAACATGTCTAAAAAGTTCATATAACAATGAAGTTTTTTAGAAAGAAATAAAACAAGTGCAACATCTGGATGCTTGATGCGTAACTTTATTATTAATATTTTTTTAAATAATAATTTAAAACACTGTTTTAGCCATATAAATATAAACAATAAAAGACTGTTCATCTTTGCTAGTTTGTAAAAATGGTTATGATATTGTAATGTAAAAAAAATCAGTAAGAGACTGATAAGCATCTGGTGTTATCCAGGTAGTATACTGACCTTAACTCAGTATATTCAGAACTTGTATTCTCCTGTTTTATGCAGACCACTGTATTAACTTTGACTAGTTTTGGAAGAATAAAGTTTAAGAATAAAGAACCAACTACATCAATGGGCTACAATGAAAGACAACTTACTTTTTTGCATAGATAAAAAGTTGGGTCAAGTCAACCCTAGACCAATATAATTGATGGAGCCCACAACAGAAAAACTTGAGCTGACTCAAATATTTGAAGTTGAGTCAGCTGGGTACATGTTGTGTCAACCAAACAGCAAGGTAAAATATTTAGCTTGGCCAGCAAATTTCTCTAAAAGTTGAGTAAACTTGTGCAACTAGTTACTAAACTTTTTGCATTGAGACGGCTTCATTTTTTTTTACAGTCAAGATAAATACAGATAAACAGCATATACTTAAAATACAATATGCCCCAAAATATGCAGCTTAAATATTGCGCCTGAGAGCACCCGATCTTGTACCATCTTACAGTGGCTGACCACATAAAGTACCCCAAAGTGGTTTATTATTTTGCAGTGTCGTGTGAATCCATTCAATATTTTGTGCTTAAAACATATTTTTCCAATGAGTCAAGATGAATGCCCATGAGCAAAGATAGGAAATGTTGAGAAACCATAATACACACATCTAATTGGTTCATTTAGGGTGTTTTCACATTCTGACTTGGGATAGTTTCTGAGTACACTTGAGTCTGGTTAATTTCCATCAGTGAGAACAAAAGCATTCCATTCTCGAGTCCGCTTAAAAAGGTGGCCTCAGGCACAGTTAGTATCAGATAGGAAACCTGACCACGGAAGTGGACCGCTGTTTAGTGATCCAATGTCATTGTGCCATCTGTCTCCTCTAAAATCTTTTCTCTATGGAGCATACAGTAGCATAAACCAATATCATCCTCTAACCTAATAAAATAGCTGATAAAGTAGAAAGGCACAAACATTGCTCTTGACCTTTTTCCAAAATATTAATAATATAAGGTAAAGCACGGAGATCATCTTCCTCATTCTCTTCTTTTCTTTGTGTTTAATGGCAGCTCACAAAATAACTTGGTGCCACCAGCTGTATAGGAGATTTTAAATATACAAAGTGTACCCGAGTACGGAGAATAATAATAATGTGAACACTGGCCAGCGAGGGAGTGGGGGAGCAAACGTTCCTGTTCACGGTAAAAATCAATCATGTCTAGTGTGAAAGTTCCCTTAAGGAAATTATGTAAAAATTGCAGATATTAGAGTTATATACTGTAGGTTTAAATTTTACTTTTAGAGGCAAATTTTTATTTATTTATTTATTTCTTTAGTTAAAATTCAACATCCTTTAACTGAGCAATATGTGTTTTTTTTTCTTTTTTTTTTTTTTAGTTTATCAGAGTAAACATGTTTAGATTTTTTTTGTTGTTTATTTTAATTGAACTTTACTAAAGTCTTATTTCAGTTAAAAAATTTAATTCAATTTTTGCCTTAAAATTTGTTTTTTCTAATAGCTCTGTACCCTTTAACAGTACAAAGCATTTTTTCTGCATTAACACTAATTATTGTTATACTGAAGAAAATTTAGATTGATGTTAATTACTATCTAATAGTACTATTCATATGGTATTTAATAATGTTTGCATGTGTGTGCATGTGTATGTGCATGTGCATTTGTGTGTAACACAATAGGATATTAAAGAGGCCATGTTGTTAAAAATATCAGACCTGTGTGGATTAGCACACAATCAATCACGCTCGTGTGGCACTGACACTTACAGTAGGACAGACAAAGGCTCATGCATAGGGCCTTAAAGGCACACATACAGACACACACACACACACTAGGGGATATTGTGTTTCGTCTGCTGGGACCAGACAGGTGGTGCTACAGAAAAGCAAACAGTTGTCTCCATGTTTTCTCCACTTATATTACATTAGAAATATTTATATAGCTACATATATCACATATATACAGTGATGACATGCATAACATCGCTTTATAATTAATATTATTTAGTCTTACTAGTTTAATAATTCTGACTGAGATGCACAACTGAATAGACTGATAAAAGATAGATAGATAGATAGATAGATAGATAGATAGATAGATAGATAGATAGATAGATAGATAGATAGATAATATAAACCCTGTGATTTTAAATTATGGTTATAATGTGATGCAAACCTAAGCAAAGTTATTGTGTTTCCTTAATGAGAACAAGGACTCAGCTGTTCTATTGTGGGAGCCACTCAAGAACTTCTTGTTAACACACTTCAGGCACCAGCACCTGTTTTACTTATACACACACACATGCACACAAAGTGATACTGTAGATATAGCGTGTGGCATGATTTTATGTCGTCCTGGGAACCAATTGTCCCTTACGACGATAAGAATATCTTACAGTTTTATGTGGACATTTGGCTGGTCCCCATAAAAGCAGTTGTATGTGAATATGTGCGTGGCTGACGAGGTATTACTGTATTTATTTAGTTGATCCCCAATTCCCGCCCCAACAGCTCAC
Source organism: Clarias gariepinus (assembly GCF_024256425.1). Taxonomy (NCBI): domain Eukaryota; kingdom Metazoa; phylum Chordata; class Actinopteri; order Siluriformes; family Clariidae; genus Clarias; species Clarias gariepinus. Next base: position 24,490,109 of record NC_071115.1, on the reverse strand, counting down.
CTTCACACACACAAAAAAGGCATTTTTATGATAAGGATTTTTTTTATTTTTATAAAAAGCATTGAATATAGAATTATTACGTTAATTTAACATTTTTTTTGTGGGACATTTTTTTAGGGACAGATTTGTGTGTGTGTGTGTGTGTGTGTGTGTGTGTGTGTGTGTGTGTGTGTGTGTGTGGAAACTGCACAATTACAGTAACCCTAGCTGGGCCACACACACTCACAAACATGCAAACAGAAGCATATGTGTGCAATAATTGATTGGTTTGATTATGATTAATAGCATCTGTTTCACAATAGAAAAAATTGCGATTGTAAGATTTGTTGTAAGTCCTCCAGCTTTTGAAGACAGTAGGTTTGTGCAGGAGCATTTTGTGGACTAGTTCCAATAAAGAAATTAGATGTTATTTGGTAGGGGGTTACAGAGCACTGAAAAACATTTATTCATGTATCAATGTATTTAAATTAAGTGCATACTTTCTCCTCTAATAAAATATGTACTGTAAGCTTTTAACACAAATATATTATGATAATGTCAGGAACTAACCGGAGCAGAACAGAAGATGTAGCGATTAGCAGTTAGCCCTGTGTGGCGTGATTCATCTGTCCTCATCCTCCTGGACCTGTCAGCTGCATTTGAAACAGTGAACCACAAGATTCTATTATCTATTCTTACAAGCCTTGGAATTTGTGGAACAGCGTGGCAATGGTTTGCTTCTTACCTAAAAGAGGTAACATATGAGGTAACATGGAGGGGATCTACATCTGCCCCACGTAGACTCTCTACTGGTGTCCCGCAGGGCTCAGTACTTGGTCCTCTTCTGTTCTCCCTCTATACCCGGTCTCTTGGTAAGGTCATATCATCGCATGGATTCTTATACCACTGTTATGCAGACAACACCCAACTTGTTCTCTCCTTTCCTCCCTCTGACACTCAGGTTTTCACCCGGATCTCAGCATGTCTGGCAGACATCTCATTCTGGATGGCTGCTCATCAGCTGAAGCTCAATCTCAGTAAAACCGAACTGTTGTTTATCCCTTGTGACTCATCCCCAGGCCAAGACTTTGTGATATCCTCTTATTGATCACTCAGGTTTGTTGACGGTGAGGTGATTGGTTGCCTTACATCTCTGGAAGCTCTCATGTTTGTGTTACCTTCTGGCTCTCCCTTTTTAGTTATGCTGTTATAGTTAGTCCTGCCGGAGTCTCTGCTTGCACTCTGCACTAAATATACATTCACTTTTTACATTGTTCGACCGTGACCATAGCTAACTGTTATTTCTCCATCTCTTTGCTCTCTCCTTTTCTGCTCTCTCCTCTCTCTCCCTCTCTCCTTTTTCCTCTACCTATCTCTCTGTCGAGCTATACATGTCGCTCCTGAGCTGCCAGTGATCCAGACCCCCTCTGCCCGCTGAACCTCTCTAACTCATCCTGGAGTCCTGCTTCTGGTTGGAGATCTCATCACATGGATTCCCCCGTGTGGTCTGCCTGGAATGCGTGTGGTGACTGGGGTTGGTTCCACTTTTCCATGAAGATGGTCCTGTCCTCGACTGATGCAGACAGCTGTTCTCTGAGGACCTTTGACTTCAGTTGCTCAATAGTTCAGGACTGGAATTTCTCACACATCGCTAACCTTACTCCTCTTATCGATTTCTTCTCTACAATATCAGAAGAATTTGCCCATTTCTTTCTTCACAGGCTACTCAGGTGCTTGTTCAGTTCCTTGTTATTTCAAGACTGGACTACTGCAACTCACTCCTGGCAGGCCTGCCTCTGTCCACGATTCGTCCAAAACACTGATGCTTGCCTACAAAGCTAAAAATGGCCCAGCACCCACTTACCTCTCTGCGCTAATTTCACCACGCACTGCACCACGTTCCCTCCGGCACAGTTTGCCTCATCCCACCATCTCTCAGGGATCGAGGGCGGCATTCATCCAGGCTCTTTTCTGTTCTAGCACCTAGGTGGTGGAATGAACTTCCTCTAGATGTCCGTACATTAGAGACTTTGACTATCTTTAAACGACGACTCAAGACGCATCTGTTTCTCCAGTACTTGGACTAACCCCCCCCCCCCAAAAAAAAACCCTCTTCCCAGTTGTGTTGGACAAATGGCACTTAGATATTACCCTGGTTAACCCAGTGTAAGTATGTATCCAATGATGTAAACATTAAAGCACTTTTTGTAAGTCGCTCTGGATAAGAGCGTCTGTCAAATGCCTAATGTAAATGTAAATGTAGATAGTGGATAAACCGTATAGTAATCAGATTCTGATGATCGGTCCAGACAATTTAATTCAATTCATTTAAATTTTATTTGTATAGCGCTTTTAACAATTGGCATTGTCCCAAAGCAGCTTTACACAATCGAAAGAATTATTTAAGTTTGTATGGAATTTGAATGTGTATGAATCAAAATGGTCGGATAGTCCCAGTCCAATGAAGGGCTCGCTGGCGCCCTGGAGCCAGTGTCGCCATTCCTCCCAGGCCCACTTTATGGCCAGCAGTTCACAGTCCCCTACCCCGTATCGCTGCTGAGTGGGGTAAAATTTTTTGGAGAAGTAGCTTCTGGTCCGGACCTTCTGGGCGTCCACCTCCATAACGAACGGTTTGCTGGCGTCTGGGTGGAGAAGGATGGGGCAGTGGTGAAGCAACGGCAGAGTTCTCTGAAGAATGAGATGGCATTGGACTGAGTTTGAATGGGCATTTAAAGGTCGAGTCAGGGTGGTCAGAGGGGCCACAACTGTACTGTAGTCCCAGATAAAGCGACGATAGAAATCCATTGAAATTGCTTTAGGGTCTTGGGTAGGGGTCAATAATGCACAACTTCCAGCTTCTGCGGGTCCATGGCCACACCCTTGGATGAGATGACAAAACCCAGGAACGTGGTGGAGTGCTGGTAAAAAGCACATTTTTTCAACTTAGAGTACAGCTGGTGGTCGAGTAATCTCTTTAAGACTGCCCCGACATGCTGGGTGTGTTTTTCTACTGTCCGTGAATAGATTAGAATGTCGTCTAGATAGACAAACACCCAGCGACCTAGCATGTCTCTTAGGACGTCATTGATTAACTGTTAAAATGCTGCTGGTGTGTTACAAAGTCCAAAGAGGATTACTAGGCTTTCGTAGTGTCCAGTGGGAGTGATAAATGCAGTTTTCCACCCATTGCCCTCTCTGATGTGCACCAAGTTGTAGGCGCTCCTGAGGTTCAACGTAGAGAAAATAGTGGCACCGGTGATGTGATGTTGTTGAGCCCCCGATAGTCGACACAAGGGCGAAGTTCCCCGCCTTTTTTCTTTACAAAGAAAATGAGGGCCTGGCTGAAGGTCGATGGCGAGATCATACAGGCGATGTGGAGGAAGGTGGGTGGCTCGCCGTTTGCAAAAGATTTCTGCCAGGTCCCGATATACCTTCTTGGAACACGTCCCAGCCTGAGCCCGTGGGCATAGTTCGTTACAGGTCGGGCCCCATTGTAGTATCCGATTCTGAGTCCAAGATATGAGTGGGTCATGTTGGAATAGCCAAGGGAGGTGATTAGATGGGAGGTGATTAGATGGAGGTAAGGTAGAATTGAAGCTGATCATGATGTTGGCCTATGATGAGAGCGATGGGCTGGGTTTGGTTGGTGATGGGGCCGGTAGTTAGAGGCCGACCGTCCACAGATGTGATTTTAACAGGCTGGGATAACGCCTCGACTTTTACAGCCAATTTCTTGGCGTAAGTGGTGTCAATGAAGTTACCTGCGGCACCAGAATCGATAAACGCAGTACTTCTGACTAGCTTGTGGCCAATTTGAAGGATTACCTGAACCGTAAGACGAAAAGAGGTGTCGGTGGTCGTGGAGGAGAGTTGGATGGGTCCCCGGAGAGTTGTTCTCCCTACTCACCGGGTTTGGGCGTTTCCCGGACGGATAGGGCAGATTGCCCGATGGTGTTGTGCTGACCCACAGTACGCACACAGACCCTCTCTAAAGCGGCGTTTGCATTCAGTTCTGATTAGGGAGGCGCGTCCTAATTGCATGGGTTCCCTGGCTCCGGTGTCAACTATGGCAGGAGGTGGAGGTCCGTCATTTCCAGTGACTGAGGTGATAGAGAGGGTTGGTGGTGCGGCGCTGCCACCGCCACGACAGGAGGCCGGCATTCTCTCGCCGGAGCTCCGCAACCTTGCGCCACAAGGCCGCGATGTCTTGGACACTCTGCCACAGAGTAGTGATCTCTCCGGTTAGCTTATTGAGAAGCATGGCATGCTGGTCCACCACATCGCAGAGGCGCGCATGATCCGCTGGGTTTACCGCGGAGGGCTAAGTCATTCTGTGAGGAACAGAAGACGTAGCGATTAGCAGTTAGCCCTGTGTGGCGTGGATGGTAAAAACAAACATGGAAGTGACACAAATAGGCAGGATAACCACGCTTGTTATTTTTAGGACTCTCCCGGATAAAGAGCAAGGGAAAACACAAATTAACCCGCGTCCTAGTGACACACTCAATCGAGAAGATAACCAAATAAAGTGAGTACTCACAGATTAGCCGATGTAGCTCGTAAAACGACATGGGCGAACTCAATGACTGAGCGATGTGCCGCGATATGTTTACTCCTCTTATTCTTCCTGGTTCGCGACCGCATTACTTCCGGGTCCTAGTGCCGGTCGCGAGTGTGTATGACAGATAAGCAGTAATAAATAGTGGTATTTTATGTTAAACACATCAAATTGCAGGTATTACAGTAAGTACATTTAGTGAATGTATTATAATAAGATAGATTTAATGTCGATATGTAAAACTAATAGCCTCAAAAAGACAATAATATTTGACTGTGTGTGGCCCAGCTGGTATTGCTGTGTGTAATGTAACTGTAAGAAGAGTGTGTATATATCATAAGTTTATCTTATCATGGGGACCAAATTTTACTGTTCTGCAAAGAATATTTGACATTTGGTTGTTCAACAGAGGGTTTTTCATTTGTTTGATTTTACACACATTGCACCATGTGTAGGTTTATGGCGAGGACCTAATATTCCCATAAGGACAGCAAAACATATACTACTTTAGTCTTTCTCTCTCTCTCTCTTTTTAAGACACACACACACACACACACACACACATCCCTGTTGAAAAAAATTACAAAAACTATCCCCTCTGTAAACCCCATCCTCTTTACAATCCCCTTTAGATTATTAATGCTGCGTATTGTGTTAAATTTGTCATGAAAATAACATTAAAACTTTCTATGTATCCATCCATCCATCTATCCATCCATCTTCAACCGCTTATCTGGTTAGCAGGTTCAGCAGGGAACCCCAAACTTCCCTTTCCCCAGCCACCTCAGCTAACTGGGGAATCCCAAATAGTACTTGCTAGGGGGGTGTCCTGGTGACATCCTTGCTGGATGCCTGGACCACCTCAACTGACTCCTTTTCACGTAGCAGCTCTACTCTCATGGATTTCTCATGGATGACTGAGCTTCTCATCTTATCTCTAAATGAAAAGCCAGCTACCCATCTAAGAAAACCCATTTTGGCCGCTTGTATTCATGATCTTGTTCTTTCGGTCATGACCCAACTCTCAGGTGAGGGTTGGAACGAAGATCGACCGGTAGATTGAGAGCTTTGCCTTTTGGCTTAACTCTTTTTTCGTCCCAACAGTGCGGTAAAGTGATTGCAATACTGCCCCCACTGCTCCGATTCTCCTGCCAACCTCACGTTCCAATATTCCATCACTCGTAAACAAGACCCCGAGATACTCCTTCACTTGGGGTAACACCTCGCTCCCTACCTGAAGTAGACAATCCATCGGTTTCCTGCTAAGAACCAAGGCCACTTTTTATGTATGATTACTTCAAACTAATAACGGCGATTAGCCAATCAGAATTTAATATTATAACGTGCTGCTCACGAGCTCACGCTTGTTTACATTATCGTCAAGAGAACGCCAAGAGAACAGTTCAAGCACAGCTTTTGACATATTTCAAAAAGAAGAGGACGAAGGTATGACATACTGTACTGTACACACAAATCCTCTCAGCAGAGATGCGTTTAACACAGGAGTTTTCAAATGACTGAAAACTTTAATGCTTGGAAAAGACGAATTCTTTACCCAATTTGTGTAATTTCATTCTCGATTTAAAGAAGAGGTTTTGTTTTGTCATTAGACTTCGTGACTTCACCTACATCGCCAAAATAATAATTTGGTTATTTGTGTGTGTGTGTGTGTGTGTGTGTGTGTGTGTGTGTGTGTGTGTGTGTGTGCAGTTATTCTGGAGAACTGAGACAAAACATTTTCAGCACATAATATTGTGTTCTTCTGTGTGTATTGTGTTCCGCAGTGTGTACTACTACTACGCGTGTGCGCACACATAACGACAGAGAGGGAGAAAATGGATCTTTAACCTCTCTAATGAGACTTTGCTTACACACATGCTTACAAACACAAAATAAAATGTTTTACATGCACACATGTGATTACAGTGTTATAGTAAACAGTCCACGCATGCACCCATGTTGATTATACCAGTGAGAGACGCTCACTAAGACTAAGCAGGGGAAATGATTACCCACAATTCCACAGCACAAGAGAGAGAAAAACCATTGGTTCAGTTGTGATCACGTGACATTAGGCATCAAAACAAGAAGCGCATGCGTGATACATAATACTTAGTACTCGTTAACCAGGATTTGTTCGTTTTTTAAGTCAAAATTTATTGAAAAATCTTTGTTTGTCTTGTGGAACACTCGCAAATCGCGTTACTCACAATCCGAGGTTTCACTGTAATTAAATACTATTAAAAGGTGGTGTATTGAATTTTTAAATAATTATATAACAGTTACAAAAACAATTACTTGGTTATAGACAAAACCTGCTTTTAATAAAAATAAACATTATTTATCTTACGGTGTTGACTTATACCCAGTAATGCACTGAAAAGGTTGTTATTTGTACAGAAATGTTACAACTAAAAGGTCATTCCAAAAAATGTTTGACAATCCACACCTCTCTGTTCTTTATGCAATAATTTTTTTTAGAAATAATAGTCTATTTTTTATTAAAAGCTAACATTTATATAGTTTGTTCCCAAGTTGATACCTAGTATAAATCAAATTTTAGAAAATAATTAAATCTTCAACTTTTATCAATTTTAATAAATGTATGAATTGTACATTAATTAATTCATTTTATAAGGTCTGTAGAATCATTTGCTCAGACTGTGTGTGTGTTTGTGTGTCTGAACATCCTTGTCTGAACTGATCGAACATTCAAATAATCAACTCCAACTGCTCTCTCTTTCTCTCTCTCCCTCCCCACAGTACATTTAAATCATTTTCCCAGACCTCACAGACATTTAAATAACATGGCTGTGTGTGTGTGTGTGTGCCTGGGCAGCAGCAATGGAAAGACACTGCAGAGATATGACATGTGTGAAAATAGGCTGGAGTATTTTATTAAACCTCTACTAAGATGACAGACAAGGAGAGTCACAGACATGTGAAAACCAGCATCAGCATTTAATTTACACCTAGCCTTTATTTAAGCATTATAAAGCTTCACAGGATTATAGAATATGGCATGGCTGAACCATCTCTCCTGTCGTTCCTCCAAACCTGTAAACATTCCAGAGAGGTTGGCTACTGTACCGAGAAACAAAGAAAAAGGAAACAAAGAGGGGAAATAAAGCAAGAGAAGGAAAATGGCAGGGTGAGGTGGGGGGCATAACAGAGAAGGAGATGGAGGGTGATGGGGTTTGGGGTTGTACCCGTCTGTAAGTGTTTAGCTCTCATTCTTCTTCATGTGGTTTGTGTGATGAAGCAGCCCTCATCTCCCACTTTAAAGTTCCTGCAGGAATCCATCGCTCCTTTTTTCCTCTAACCTCATATACTCAACTCCTTGCTCTTTCTCATCTAGTCTTAATGCAATTGAGACATGTAACTGGCATTTTATCTGTACTCTGTATGGTAAAGTCATTTATTACAGTACATTAACATTGTAATTTTAATGTCATAGTAATTCATAATAAATTATTTTTAGTTATAATTTTATAGTAGTACTGCATCTACAGTACAGTGTAGTACTTATACAGTAACTAGTACAGTATACTAGTAGTCATAGTATCATTGGTCTGATAGTACTACAGTATAGTAGTATAATAAATTTTGTATGTTAGGATAATAAATGTTTAGTGCACTAGCTTTAAAGTAAAATGCATACAGTACTAGTAACTGCAGTGTAGCACATGCAGTATACTAAAAACTTTGAACGATACCTTACCCTACTATACTATACTATACTATACTATAGCATTAAAATGTACTATAATACATTATTATAACTCACTCATCGTCCATACTGCTTTATCCTCTATTAAGGGTCACGGGGGGTCTGGGGCTTATTTCAGGAGACTTAGGGCACGAAGCGGGGTAGCTCCTGGACAGGGTGCCAATCCATCGCAGGGCACACTGTGATGGATTGGCAATTGGCCATTGCCAATTAGCATAATCCGCATGTCTTTTGACTATGGGAGGAAACCAGCGTACCCAGAGGAAAAGCACCATGCACTAAAAAAACAAGTCACAGTGTAGTGATGATTTTTTGTAACACAATATATAGTTGAAGACTGCCCTGATAGCAGTGTAGCAACTTTTATTTAATAATGTTGTCTAACTTTTTTTTAGATTGCAAGTTGAAATGTATTTAAATGATATCTGAAGCTGCAATGACTTGTTAAAAATGTAAATATGTCAACTTCCATGAAAAAATGTTAAAGCATCGCAATGTTATTGTTCCACCTAATTTTTTAAAGTGAAATGGCTCACAAAAGCACACACACACAGAAGCATGCACGCATGCAAACACACAATATGGGCACCTCAATTTAAAAAAAACACCAGTTCTCTCTGACCTCAAAACGACAAGAAGTATGTATTACAGTAGAGTATTAGTGTGTGTTTGTTCCTGGCAGTCGCTGCACTTTCATCAGATGGATAACTCAACAGAAGATTCTCCAGAGCAGGTGCTAGTCTGGCAATGGCATTTTCTAGCACTTTGGTAAGTTGTAAACAGTTACTTTTAATACTTAGAGACATAGAGTTAAAGTTTAAAATGGTTTCTTGCTAAATGGATTTTTATTTTAAAATAAGTGATGAATTCATGAGCCTTTCTGAGAAAAATGCGCTGATGTTATTTATAATATTACAGTGGAACCTTGGATTGCGAGCATAATTCGTTCGGGAAGCGTGCTTGTACAGTATATCAAAACACATACTGTATATCAAAGTGAATTCCCCTCATAAGAAATTATGTAAACCCTGATGATTTATTCCACAACACAAAAATATTCATATAAAAATAATTAATAAAAAATATTAAGTAAAAATAAAGCAAATTAACCTGCATTTTACCTTTGAAAAGAATCGTGTTTGTAGTAATTAAAACCAGAGAAAGGAAACGTAGGATGACTTTTACACACACACCCGCGTGCGCGCACACACACCACACCAGTGTACCGATAGAGACTCTCACTCAACCAAGCGCATGCGCACACACACACACACACACTAGCTTGCAGACATGGGTGCTGTGTAGTAAGCCTCCCCGCACAAGTTAGTCATCCTACACACATACAAAATAAAATATGCCTTATGCGCACAGATGTTAACCACAGTATACGAATGACACACGCGCACCGAGCATGGGCGACGATTACCCAGAATTCTGCAGCGCAAGAAAGAGAAGAACCATTGGCTCAGTTGTGATCACGTGATACTTGCATGAAGGGCATGCATGCCACATAATACGCAATGATATTTGGTACTTGTATATCAAGACTTGTTCGTTTTTCAAGTCAAAATTGATTTAAAAATATTGCTTCCACTGTCTATGGTAAAAAAAAAAAAAATCACTGATATTATTTTGTGGGTTTTGTTGGGTCTTATAAACAGGCAAAGCTATGTGCATTTTTTTTATGAAAATATTTTTTTTTATATGAATTTTGTTAAATTTATTCACACCCCACACGACTGCCGAACTTATTGTTTTAAAAAAAAAATGTTTATGTGGGAAACATTTTATTACAGTTAAACCTTGATTGCAAGTATAATTCATCCCGGAAGTGTGCTTGTAAATCAAAGTTTGTAGGACAACTTTTACACACACACACACACTAACAGAAAGACTGCTCTGTCGGGAAACTTCTTTAACAAGAAACCTCTCCAATGACACTCATGTGGGCACACACACTGCTGGAATAACTGCTGCAACAGTAAAAATAAAACTAATTAACCTGCACTTTACCTTTGAAAAGAATCTATCTATAAAATGTATTTTAAAATAATCTCTCATCTTGCAAAATGCTCACAAACCAAGTGACTCGCAATCCAAGATTCCACTGTAGTAAAACTATATATTTATTTATTTACTTAAAAGGATTAATCATTCAACCAGAAAATTATTAACATATTTGTTAAACTAATAAAATAAATAAATAAATAGATACAAAAATAATCTTTAGGTGCAGCCCTAACGATAACAAAAAATGCACTTATCCCATTGTCAGTTATATTTGTCAGTAAGTAATTTACTGTACTTGATTCCATTTAAGGGTCAACTATAGGCCCCCACTGATGGCACACCTGGATAAAACTTTAATTCAGGGTGAAAGTTTTTTTCTAATTTAAACATACTGTATATAACATAATAACCATGTTAGGTAACAAAATATGGTTTATTGCAAATTGTACCTGAAGTCAAAATTATTAGTTTCTCTTTTTCTCATGAATTTCAGCATGTGCTCCATTTGTTGTCCAGAAAATGTTCTTTAGAGGTCACAAACACTGCCAGTCTCTTTAAAATTTGAATACCAACATTTGATACTTTTAACATCTGGTGGATCTTCCATACACATTTTTTGAACCTTAGTTGAACTGTAACTGGACGAGTTTGTTTCATGACACCACAAACCATACCAGGATTTCTTTGCCACAGTCATTATTTTGATACTGATAATTGCAGATCCACCTGTATAGGAAGAAAAATTTAATGATCTAACAAATTGGCACAACTAAATAAAGCAACTTCTTGAGATATGTGTGTGTGTGAGTGTGTGTGAGAGAGAGAGAGAGAGAGAGAGAGAGAGAGAGAGAGAGAGAAATTTTAAATAATGATAAATACGGAAAAGTTCAAACGTTCTGTTTTTAAATTATTGCACTGTTGTAACTCTCATTATTAATAACCTTATATATTAGGACCGTGCATGTGTTATGGTTTAAGATGGAGTTCAGGTTTTTCACACAGCTTTTTTTTCACAGGGACTGAAACAGGGGAAATGACATTTAATGACATGGAAAGCTAGCATGCTATTTAGGGTGTGCAGTATCTTATTCCCAAAAGTAAGTAGTGGACCAATGGTGTCCAGGGTAAAGAGGCTCCTAGTACCAAGTGCGACGGATCTGCAGCTTACCCTGCGTCACGAATTGTATTTGTACCAGTGTACTTGGTGCCTCTTATCTTCCAGTCTGTGTCTCATGTGATAGGTTTCAGGAAACATGTCGGAGGCAGAATTGTTTCATGGAGGGGGGTTGGTAGAAGGCATGGAACTGATGTGATATGGAATTTGCTTTTGTGTTCTTAGAGCCAGGTCTGTATAAGATGGTGAAAATAAACCATGTAAAAAAAAAAAAACATTCCCCAATAAGCTTGACAGGGATTCAGTTTCTTGGCTGACATGAAATATTCCACATCCCTATGATCAGGTAGTATGGTGAATTGGTAAACAGTTCCTTTGAGCCAGTGGTGTAACACTCCTGAACAGACGATTTAATTAAGAAAATTAATTAAAGACATGCGCAGCAGTGATGGCTTCCTCAACGCTGTATTTAACACGAATCAATAAAAAAAAATAATAAGACAGCGCTACACATTAATGGTTACAGTAGTAACTGGCTATCAACATGAGATTCTACATAATTTCCATTACTCTAGAAGAAACATGAAATTCAGCATCTTCCACACTATTAACATACTAAACAGAAAAAAAACGTCATTCACAGTTGACACCCAAACATTAGACTCTGACAAGCAGAATCATTTTCAAAATACATATGCACACGGAGGAAATATATAGTCTTATATAAATATATGCATATATAATCTTCACTGCAATAATGACATAACTGTATGACCTTAATAATGCAACTACACAATTACCATATTAGCCATACACTCATATTAAAACACTTGCTCAGTCCATTGCATTCAGCACATTCAACACAACAAAGGCACACTTAAATAATTAACATTTGCAATGCTTAAATCCCAGTGACCAGATATAATGGACCAGAGGAATGGAGTTAAGTTACCCAAATTGGTTAAGTTCAAGCTAAACCATAACTTAATATCAACAATTCTTAAATAACATCAGCACATTAGCCATTTATCATAACTGTCAGGCTATCGTGCTAGTCACAAAGCACCCATGCTATTCGTGTGCTTAGCATGCCGACCTCATGGCACACCATCAATTTAGTTCAATTAACTACTTTAAACACTACTTTAAACACAGAACTCAGCAATATCACTTTGAACAGTGTACCTAATGGAAGTGTGTTTTGTGCATTCAATTATTGCACATACCTCAACAGAAGATTTAATTAAGGAAATTAATTAAAGACATGCGCAGCAGTGATGGCTTCCTCAACGCTGTATTTAACACGAATGAAGCACAGCACATGCGCGCCACCTACTGAGGCATGCGATGACGTCATGACACAGGTATGCCGATTAACAGGGAGCACTATTTAAAGGCACAGAACACCCTTTCCTTAAGTAAGCACAAGTAAGCATTCAACAACCTTTTACAGAATCACATTAACATGACATGTATCCAATGTACTGTATATCACACTAAGCAGACTTAGCAATCTTATCAAAACATTTAACATAATGTGCATTCACTATAGTTATCACAGTGGCACCAGCCCTCTATGCCAGTTTAACAGTTAGAAATTGTTTGTTGCCCATATTAATATTCTGTTCTGCTGTGGTAAGTGTTCTGGAGAAGGCTGGCACAGGATGCATTGTTGGCTTCTCTCCAAATTGTTGAGTTAGTAAAGGTCTCCAAAAGAAAACCCCAGTCTCAGAAGAATCTACCTTGACGAAGGTAGGGTAGGGTTTTGAGGTGTTGACCATTTAAAAACAATGTTGCTCTGGTAAATGCAGTTTTTAGCTTTTGGAAGGCCTCTGCAGTGGCTGGATCCCAGGTTGGATGCTTGCATAGTTCACAAATGAATTTGTATTAATTATCCAAATTAACTGAGGAGTTGCTATGCAGACATCAAATGTAACTATAGATGTACAGTAAATGTGCAGGGCAGAGGTAGTCAAAAACAGAGGTGTGTCTCAGTTGCAAGTACTTGGAACTGATCTAAAATGCCTTTTTTTCCTGAATATTCTTATACAGGCTTGCGTGGCATAAGCCAGCTGCCTCTGATCTCCAGGATCCTGGGTTTGATCCTGAGCTCAGGTTCCTGCCTGAGCAATGTTTCCATGTTCGCACAATATCTCTCAGTGTGACTTTCTTCTCATTTCTTAAAAACATACCAGAAGCTGCTAAAATAAACTGCTCCTAGGTAAAAAACTGTTGTAGCATTGCATGTACACTGTAAATTCTGAGACACATATGATATTAAGTTACCTATGTGCCCAGCAGGGTACTATTTGCTGAAGGCTGTAATGGGAGATAGAGATTGATGGATGAAAGGAACAGCTAAATATTGAGTGGTAGTACTAATTATGATCCCAATATAACCAATGTTCTTTATTTTCTATGTGTATCTGGTGATGTGGAGTAGAAGCATGTGAAGCTGGAAAGCGATATTTATGTTTAAATCTGTACATAGTTCTGAGCTAAATTTAACTGGCACTGCCAAGCTGTTTTGTTAAAAATAAACTGCTGAAAGGCTAAAATCATATCTTTATCCCATTTGGTTTCTTTGGTTTTATAGCAACAGGTTTGGACGTCGCACAACGATTAAACGTGGATGGACAAACAATTTTAGTCTTAAAACTAGGATCATGTTTAAGACTTGTAATATACAACATCTTAAGCTCCTTGGTAAGGGAAAAAATAGCTGGTTTAGAGGAAAGTCATGTTGTTAAAATTTATTTCTAATTTGTATCTTGTTCTGTTTTGTATAGTTTATTTTTGCATGGTACCCATTCACTTGAGGTTTTCTTCTTCAGTGTAGAACAATAGGCCACGTTTCTTTCTCCCTCTATCATTTGTGATGCATAAACATTTCTAGATCAGAGCGAACTCCTTGGTTAACTGTGGTGTCCTTACAAACACCACAGTGTTTTAGATTTACATTTCTGTTTTGATGTCTACGCCTACAGTTGCTTAGAATAGACGTTTAGAGCTCATGAATCAAAGCCGGGAATCTTTGTGCTTTCGAAGACATGTTCCAATACTGTTTTTAACATGCCCTTTGGTGACTTCTTCTCTCCAATTTCTTTTACCTCAGAGTGCCCTGGCCACCATAAGGACCAGTCTGTTACAGTACTTTGTAATAGATTTTTGCCAATATAAAATGGTAACAACCTAGTTAGAAGGTAGTTTGTTTAATGAATCCTGGGACTGTGTTTAATAAGCTAAAAACTTAATATTCTAATTCCTATTATTGAGACAATAGTAGCTTAGGTGGTTGAGTGTAGGGCTGCAACAACGAATCGATAAAATTTATAAAAATCTATTACTAAAAGCGTTGAAAGCAATGAATTTCATAATCAATTTGTTGTGTCGCGCAACGTGGAGACATTTGATTATTTAAAAAAACTTTAGTTAAGCGGGGAGCGGAGTGAACACACTCGGTCTCGCGCACTGATGCTATCAGAGTTCAGCGCCTCATAGACAGGGCAGAGCAATTTTTTTTCAAGCGATTCTTTTCAAAGGTAAAGTGCAGGTTAATTTATTTTATTTTTAATATTATTCATGTTTGTGCACTTTCTAAAGATTTTAGTTCTGTTTTTGAATAAAGTGTTGAAAATAAGTGCTTTTCTTGTTTTTTGTTTTTTATCCAATTAATCAAAAATAATCGACAGATTAATCGATTATTACATTAATTTTATAATTAATATATACGCCCCAGTTGAGTGTCTGTGTTGCTTTTTAGCAGGTCGAGGGCAACACTGCCTCGCCCCCTAACCCTACAGTATGTCTCATACAAACAGGAAGGACTTCTGGCACAAAACTGTGGTAGATCTGGCACATCAAATGATTCCCTGGGATAAAAAGAACATAGTCTCTGAAAAAAAAACTTATAATTACTATTATTAATATTATTATTATTATCAATAATAGCATGATGTATTATTATGAACATGATGCTGTCCAATACAGCATATTTTATAATAACAGCAGACATTTAATTATATTTTGTGGTCATCTCTTTCATCATCTTTACCGCTTTATTGTGTATACAGGGTCGCGTGGCACCTGGATCATATACCACATTACACTTATACACACACAACAGGCAATTTGAAAACGGCAATTAGCCTAATCTTCATATCTTTGATCTGTGGGAGGAGACCGGGAGAAACCCACCAAGCATGGGGAGAACATGCAAACTCCATGCACACAGAGACGGGGATAGAACCTGGCCGGGAATTGAACCTGGACCTTGGAGGTGCAAGGCGACATTGCTAACCACTAAGCCATCATGCTCCCCTATACTGTAATACTGTATAAATAGCAATTAGTATATAGTGCAGTAAAAGGAGACAGAAGAAAGTAATACAATAATTGTATGGAGAAGAAGCAATATTTTATTTATACCTGGTTATACTGTATATAAAACAATGAAAATAATAATAATAATAATAATAATAATAATAATAATTGAATGTCAGTTTCAGCTCAGTAATTTTCCAACATACTGCGATTTGCTTATGCTTAAAAAAATACAGTTACAGTGAACCCTGTAATCTCGTATATTAATGCCAGTAATGACAGTAAATGTATTTTGTTGCATTCTCACCCTGACAAAAAGGGCAGCTGAGGTGGAACTATATTGCCTGAGCGTATGTTGACAACGCTGCATTAGGAACAGTATTAAAACAAAACCCTGTAGTTGTTTTGAGAGTACAGTGAGGTAAGTTTTGATGTGCAGTCTGGCAACGAGCACACACGAAAACACTCACACACTGCTTGCTCCTTCACAAGCCAATAAAAACATCAATGACATCAGAGGTTGTAAAAACATGACCGTCCAATGTAAGCAGTGCAAATTGTAAAAATATACTCCCGAAAGGGCTGTATCACTAAAATGCACTTAAAGGCTAAATGCTAGGCTGAACTCCAAAGCTTTACAGTGATTATTTAAAAATCTATAAATTATAGAAAGTTAGCAAAAGCAAATTGTGTGTGTGTGTGTGTCTGTGTTTTATAGTTAACATTGCAAGTATCCTGAAGTAACCTTAAATAGTCTGAGTTTAACTTTTACCTAGATTAAACTTTGTTTTTATTATTAATGTCAGTAATTGCATCTTTATTTTCTAAACCACCTCTGCTAATGAGACACTCAATAAATATTCATACACATTGCAACAAAAAAACATTTTAATAGATAATTAAAATACCAGAACCTCAGGACTTTAAAATGTATCCAAGTACGCTAAAAACTTATGTACCTGTTTATATTGGCAATGTTAAGAAAATTGAGCTTGCTTATTGTCCAAGTATCTGTAAATTTACTGGAAATGAATTCAGTGGAGTCTCTATGCCATGGTTAGTGCCATATATTACTGTATATAGAGTTAATAGACACAGACTGATATATTTCAAGTGTTTATTTTTTTTTATTTTGATGATTATTTATCAAAATAATTATATATATATGTTAAATATGTTATTATTTTGTTGGATAATCGTTTTTTTTTTTTTTTTTTAATTGCCAAGACATTGTTTCAACAAATTTATGTACCATCATAACATTTAGTTCCTTCCAGAGTTAATTCTTACCCTAGATGGTGTATCTCTAAAGCTTTTCCATCACATCCAAAACATGTCCAATAGGGATAAGGTCCCTGCCGTGGCCAATTAATGTGTGAAAATGATTCCTTAAATCATGAGTTTTCTGCACATTGTGTATGGGGAAGTACTTTCTTTTTCAAATCATATAACTGTGATTTCTACTGTCAATTTTTTATGACGCAACTTAAAAAACAAGTTCATTGATTAATGTTTTCTCTTTAAAGATGATGGCATTCACCTTTTAGATTTTAATTAAAAAAAAACAACTATGTTGGGCAGCTCTTAACCCAATAACAGTAATTCCAGCAAACTCCTTAGTTGTTTTCCTAGCTTGATACAGACCACTAATTTGATGTAACAAAAAAAAAACCTTTTCAAATTAGCTAGTTCTGTCACATGTGGCACCAAGGCACACCACCATTTTGGAGATAATGTCATGGGTACACACATTCACAGAAAGTCACAACTGCACCAGGATCCAGAATAAAGCTGAAAAGGAAACTTTTAAGAAGGATTTGTAGCACCTGTGTCGCCGTAGGTTCTTATGGGGTAGATAAGGGTAGAGTCTCTGACCAAGGTGCTGTTTCCTCCATTGTTCTATGTGGAAAAAGAAAAATGATCTTGAATTCAATAAAAAAAAATTGATCCTACTATTAAATAAATAAAGTTTTACATTGGTCTCAAATTACATTCCATAGTTCTTTATGCACTGTATATTACAACAGAACATATTGTAGTTAAATCAAACTGAATAATGAAAAAAGAAAAATTTGTTCATATCTAAATTAAAAATTTTGCAAAAATAAGATACTCCACTTTTTCAGTATTAAATGATGATGATGATGATTATTTTACAAAATTTTTGGCACTATAAAAATGCACAAATATGGATTTTATAAACTGACTAGCAACCATTAGTCATTTACAGAATAGATACACTTATACTATACTTAGGCTTAGAAACATTCTGGACAGGATTGCAGTCAACACCAACAGTCTATAGAAATACAGCATGAATCAAAATGTATAAAGGAAAATAGGGCTATAAAGCATGTAACTGTGGAAAGTGCTGATAACTGCCTGATACCTAAATCATCAAACGCAGCCTGAATGGCCATTATCGGGTCTAGATATGATATAAAGGGAATCCCACAGTACAACCATGTAAAAAATAAAGCTAGTGCAAAGAAAGGCAAGAAAATAAGAAGCCTCTTACTCATGTCCAAACACCCCTGAATCATACTGACAGGAGATAATCACACAAATTATAAACATCAGACTCCCAGAGCTCTCTGGCACATCACTGAATATTTGTGTTCTCTTTTATGATATCGAAATATTTCTTTGCTCACACTAGGTGTTCTGCATCCATACAGTATTTCAACTTTAATGTCTCCCTTCTTCCTTTATTCTGATATTTGACAACTATAAGTGTAGTGCATTAATAGATACCATTTACATATCTACAGTACAGCTACAGCACATATCTATAACCCAAACCCATGCGCCCAAATCAATATCGCTTCTTGCTCACTCCGAAGCTTAATAGATATGAGGCCTCCCCATCTGCAGGTGTGCAAAGAAGCGGGCCCGCGGAATAAAGCACAGCTGGTGAGCTATCACCAATAATGATCTAGGGCTTCTTCCCGCGCTTTTAAACACAATTTGGAGTGTAGCTCGGGGTCTGTTGGGAGACTGGACTTTACTAAGCAGTGTGAGTGCGACATGTGTGCAGAACGAGGAAGAGTGGCATGCACACGAGGGCATTGGAACAAGCTCCATTTGTTAATTCGCTCCAACTGAGCCCTCAGTTCGGCGCAATTGATGTGTCACGCAAGAAGATGGTCTCTCCAGCTCCCTTGGTCTTGACGGTCATCTAAGACCGCACCACAGCCCATGGGGGAAGCATCTGTCGTTAGCATCTCGCGACGACAAAAACACACATAGAGTGAGACCCAAAGTCAGAAACTGGGGTCTGAACCACATAGAAAGGGTACGAAGCCACCTGGCGTGTAACCCGTATTTGCTAGTAAAATCCCCCTGCTTTTAGTCACAACTGAAACGATCTCATGTGCAGAAGACCCAAAGGTATTACCGTGGATGCAGCTGCCATAAGACCTAAAAATCTCTGAAAGTGATAAACAGTCACTTTCTGGCCTAGCTTGGTTGCCTTCAGGGTGTTGGAAATAAATTTGACACGTGCAGGAGACACCTGTGCCCGCATTGCTATCAAATCTTACATGACACTCAAATATGTTGTGTTCTGTGCAAGAAAGAGAATGCTTGTATGGCGTTGAGTCTCAATCCTAAAAAATCAAGATGAGCTAGGACAACATGCCTATGTCGGAGGGCTAGCTTTTGCGACTAAGCTAGAATCAGCCAGTTGCCTACATGTATGTCGTACAAAATACAGATGCATTTTGTATATGTGCGGGTGACAGAGCTAGGCCAAATGGAAGGACCCGATAATGGTAAGCTTCGCCCCCGAAAGCGAACCTCAGGAACTTCCTGTGTTGTGGCAATATTTCCATGTGAAAATCTAAAATTTTAAGATCTAAAGTTGGACGCAGCACCCGGTTTCTCTTGGAACCAAGAAATACCGACTGTAGTAGCCTGAATCTCTGTCTGGTAGGGAAACATGTTCTATGGCCTCTTTTCCCAGCAACGTCTGTAATTCGAGAGTCAGCAGATGCGCCCTTTCTGGTTTCACGGAAGTGGAGACCACGCCATTGAAACGCGGAGGGCGATGCTTTTTCCACAGTCCTTATTAACCAAGGAGATATACCTGGCAGTAGCTTCCATGTTGTCAGTTTCTCCGAAAGGGGCACGAGTTCTCGCACTTCGGATAGACAGGGGGTAAGGGGTTAGAAGTTCGGCATCCTGGACTACGGGCAGGAAATGACCGAAAAGCTAACCTCATGTTGAAGACTGTTGTTGCCCTTAGGACCTCTTCTTAGTGAAGTAGACAGTGCGCCGGTCAGATCTCATTAAGGCTGCTTGTGAAGGGCGGTGAGCCGTACCCCAGTCTTTACAAGGGAGTGCCCGGCTCATAACGCTATTTTTCTGTGCTTCACGCCTCGCGAGGGTCAGACCCGGTTGGGACTGGGTGGCCGACAGTCCCGACTCTTGTGCATGACGGGGAAGAAATTTCCAGAAAGCTTGTCCATATAATTTCACCTCCCGAACCTAGTGGCAATGTTAACAAGGAGGAATGCACGATTCTTATCCTTGATTCCCGTGAGATTTAACCACAGGTAACTCTCCGCGGAACACCATCGCAGCCAAAAACCAGCCGATAGCACAGGCCATCTGCTTTGTTGGACGAAGAGACAGGTCTGTGGCTCGGCGTAATTCCAGGAACAACGTTGAGGAGCCCCGCCAGTGCTCAAGTCTTTTAGCAGGTCAGCCTGGTAAGCCTGCAAAACCGCCATGGTGTGCAGTAGAGTACCAGCCTGATCAGCTGCCTAAAAGCTTTTCCCCACCAGGGAAGATGTCAGTCTACGCGGCTTGGTGGGGAGTCTGTGCTTTTTCAGGGAGGATGATGTCCCAGGTGAGAGATAGCCACAATCGTCTCTTCTATCTGGGACATCATTATATACATGCGCCTAACAACATAAGTTAATGGCACGAAAAACACGGGATGAATAAGGCTATTCTATGAAAGAGTTAACTCGTCATGAAGGTTGCGAAGAAAGAAGGGAAAGAAAGAGAGTGCCGCTAAGGCTCCTCCCTCCCGGCTACCTGACAGAACCTGTCGTATTTTTTTGTTGTTGTTTTTTTTAGCCAAATTTCACTGTTTAACCCAGGAATGCGCAGTGGCTCGCGGTTCTGCTTAAAGAATGCAAAGCACTCGAAACAATGGTGTGGAAATCGTGCTCCGAAAGAGCGGAGGTACGGATCTTCTAACAAACTCCGCCATATCGGTGAGTTAATACTTTTAAATTCATTTGCACACATCACACGCAATCACAGTACGGTCCTGAAGACAAAAAGATCTGAGGAATGTTTCCGGTTCACTCCTATTTATAACCTGCAGTTGCACTTCATCAGATGATGTCACCTGACCGCGGTTATATAAGCCAAAAATTTGGCATGCTTCACAACCGGCAACACAAAAAGATGTTCCCATAGCGTTTTCACGCAGCATCGAGTGTAGCTTTTGAAAGGGAACAGTGCTTTGTTTAATTCTCTAACAAGGATAGATAATCAGTGAGTCAAACAGGCAACAGCTTATCTCTTTCTGGCGCACACAGTCATTTACGGGGAGAACCAGATAATACATGCGTTAATGAGCCTCGCACACAGGTGGACTGAGGCTATCGCATGTCCAATGCAGAGAAAGCCTGTAGTGTCCCGCTGATATCGTTTGCCCTCCCCCCCCTTTTATCTCCTCCAATCCCCCCCTAAAAACAAAGTCCTGAATAGAAAGTTCTACTACTAACTTGTGAACAATCATGGAAGAACAAGTTCAGTAAACCAATCTTAAAACAAAATGGAAGAAAATTAAAACATCATGAACAATAAAATAAAGGTGAAAGAAGAAAAAAAAAAATAATAATAAGGAAGGTCAAGATTAAAATAAGATTAAATCAATGTATTATTCACACTAGTTACATTTGCATCATGACTACATTGTGGACGTGTCCCAAAACACACACCTCATTACTTACATAAACATTATTACAAAGCTTAAGTTGTGTCCCAAACCACACTTCTTATCACTACATTAGTCACCACTGCAAACGCTTCACTGTCATCAGTACACTAGGTCCCAAATCACACATGTAAATATATATATATATATATATATATACTGTTCATAACTGCACTCCTCCTTAAATGTACTGGGAACCATTTCAAACTTGCTGTTTCACTATGGATGTTTCCCAAACCACACCCACTGTTTACTCCATACAAACCATTACAGGCACTTCAATGTCTTCAACATCCTAGCATTTAATTCTAACATTTGGGATGAAGCCACTGTTTGAACAGACAGAACAGACCCTCCCCCTCAGTAGTGCATTCAGGCTTTAGAACACAGAATGATTGGATAGAACCGCAGGTGGTTGCAGGGATGTGAGACGAGGCCTGACTTGTACGCGTTTGGCCCTCAGAGTCTTCCTGTAATTGCCCCTCTGGGGTCTAAAAAATAAATAAAAGAATTCCTGTTAATGAAGGCCTGCTGCGCTGCTGCTCGTGATGTAATGAGTGATGTCAGTGAGTGAGGAAGTGAAAGAAGATTTGGAGCATGGAGAGAAAAGTCAAACACAACAGTTTGGAGAGAAAGAGAGGGTGAGAGAGAAAAAGATAGAAAAAGAGAGAGAGAGGGAGAGATAATAAATTTCTCTGGGCATCTGCTTTTCCAAGCAGATTGTCACAATTAAAGGTTAAAAAATAGGGATAGAAATCACACACACATTCTGAAGCTTTGAGAATTAAAAGAGAGATTTATCCACAATGTGTTTTTAGTTTTCTTCTGCTGATCGATTAAAAAAGAAACATCTGTGTTTGTGTGTGTGTGTTACGTGATGTGATCTGAATCGTTTCAGATATTGAACGTGTTCCTGAATGTATTTTTTTTTTTATTCATGCAACTTATTCATGCATTTTAGAATTTGACTTCCAACTACTAACACAACAAAATTACACAACATTTTCTACCTGACACTGGACAAAATTCGGATCGTTTTAATGATATCCAATATCAGTGCTCTTTGAATGCTGACCAACTAAACTGAAGAGGGAATATTTTTCCCAAGTGAGTGTCTATGGACCTGATTAGTTGTGTTTATGTAATAGTGTGGTATAAAATTAAATCAATACGGGTCGCAGTCAGTGAACCTAAATGAAAAGAAGCCATATTACGCAGTAGTGAAGATTTAATACGGAAATTACAAACATTGCAAACATAAGCGCGACTTGGACTGTTGCGTGGGAACTGTGTGTACCGGGCGGAATTCGCTTAAAAAAACAAAGAGGTCTGTTCATTTTGACTTTTAAACTTTGGCATTTTATTCTCGAGGAGGGTTTTTTACGCAAAGAGAGGCAAAAATATGCAAACACCCAGGCATCACCGATTTACATGCTTGTTGAGGTTGTTGCAAGGCTGTGGAAATTTGTGATACAAGGGCATCAAAGCGATCAGGCACAGAATGTTAGGTGAAAAGCTGGGGTGCACTTGGAGCTATAGGTCATATCAACGGTGTGGAGGTCAGGGTTCTGTGCAGGCGACTAACATTCTTCCAGTCCCACCTTAGCCCAGTCTCTGGACCTCATGGCTGCTGTTGAAGTAGTTCCCTAAACAACCCATGTTTTTTCAAAATCTTAAATTTTATTTGTATAGCACTTTTATAGTATAGTAGCAATACAGCTTTACACAATCAAAAGAATTATTTAAGTTTTTAGGAAATGTGAATGTGTATAAATCAAAATGGTTAGACTGTCCCTAATGAGCAAGCCGAGGATGACAGTGACAGTGGCAAGGGAAAACTCCCTAAGATGGCAGTAGAAAGAAACCATAAGAGGAACCAGTCTCAACAGGGAACCCAGCCTCATTTGGGTGATAACGGATAGCAGGGATGATCTGCAGTCATACTGTGTTAGGAGGCTGGTAGTTCAGTAACACAGGAGATGTGTTTAACACTAGAAGCACAGAGTACCGGTCATTTGACCGCAATGGGGAAAAAAATCAATAAATACTTCACACTCGATCAAATTCCAGGACCCTGCTCTTATGACTTTTCCTAGATCTGTGAGCTTAATCACCCAACATGCTTACATTTTCAATATCGCACCAGTAAAAGCCAGTATAAAGCTATTTTGCTCTTATTTACGTGAAATTGCTGACAGCTGCGCGCCGATCATGCCGTTTCCTGCCTTTTCCAACTTGTGATTCTCATTGCTCTCCGCAGATGGTGCAAGGGATCGCGCATACTAGCTGTGCGTCATTCAGTGTGTATATGTAACTATCTCAGGTTTTATTCCATATATGAAGATTTAGGGATTTAGCTCTACTTAATTTTTTAACGTTTTGAGAAAATTCATTAGTTCGTTCATTCTGTTTGAAGCTTCTGAACGTTTCGGATGTTTTTTTAGTGTGACAGTGCTTTAGATGGAACAGGAGCAGCGATTTAGTTCTGAACTCGCTTCCGTGAAATTATTGCTAAAACAATGTAATGACCCTTCCTGAGGATATACTACTGAAGCCGAAAATGTGTTATCTCTCTTAGGTACCCATTGACAGCTAGCAATAGAAAAAAATATATGCTACTCGCTGAATACAATGCGACAGCACACAGAATCCCTGGGCTTTGACTGCGCTTTCTCCATTTATTAGTAGTAGTACTACTAATGTTCAGTAAACACACTGTTGGGTTGTTTATGCTGATTTAAATTTCTGTGACATGGAGCCAAAGACGTTTTATTCCACAAAGAATGTTTCCATTGGTGTGGGCAAAAAACAATGGGTAAGAAAGCCTTTTTATTAGTTATTCAGTTACCGATTTTTCCATTGACTTTATTTGACATTCTGATTTAGTTGTACTTGTATCCTAACTCTTTACTGTCTGTACAGCGTTCTGGAAAAGAGAACAAGTCGCCTTAAAAAGTTATTGGCTATGACACGTAGCCTTCTGAGTTTGGAGGCCAGGGTTGATTGGTTGGAAGCACGTCTGAAGGAGAAGATAACGTCACAAATACACACAAACTCTTTGTGCATAAACACCTACCGTATGAGACACGCGCGCAGACACACACAAACTCTCCATGCACACACACACACACACACACACACACACACAATCACCTAGCCATAAATAACAATAATTATTTAGGCCTAAAAAAATATGCTTTAAAATTCATCTAAAATTCATTCATCGGTGTGTATAAACCCCGCAGCCATAACAAAAGGATTGTTGATCAAAACGATGATAAACGATTTATCGATAAAAAAGCCCCCCCTCCCCCGAGAAGTACAACAAACACAAATATATAGGCTACTCGATAGATGAACGACTATCCATACAGTAAATAAAAAGAAAAGTATCAAATTCAACTATTAAGTCTGATTTAGTTACTATCATTATCTATCTTTAATTTTTTTATCTACTTTATGTTTTTCTGGGGAAAATTTTTTATTTAGGCAGAGACGTCCGCTTTGTCTTGTTAATTCATCTAAAAATCCCCCTGTAGTATTTACCAACAGCGCACACAGTTTGATAAATTTACACCTATCGTGAATGAAAGGTGAGAAGAGATTCCGCAGAATCTTCTGACACAGTGCTTGCTCTGAAGGACTATACTCGAAAAGAATATAGAAAATAAGTATCATATTTATAATAAGATAATTAATTAAATAATAAAATAATATCAAATAAGAACATTATCTTAATGCCAGACCGACCAAATTTCTCATTCCCGGCTGAAGTAGTTAAATATGCTTATACTGTAGATATGTAGGTTACATTTTAAAGGTAAATTACAAGTAAATTACAAACTGCAGGTAATGTAGTAAAATATGAATAAGTATTAGACATAAATATATGATATGGTAGTATATATACAATGAAAAATCTATTTACACATGAGTGCTCAAATGTAAAGTGAACGCAATTATTTATTTATTGTGTATATTTAACTTCATTTAGCCGTTTAAGTTATATGAAAAATAAAGTTCTTACCAGCCTACTATTATTTTCTGTTCAAATTTAAAGGTGCCCATGCGTGTGCAAAAAGACGAAGTACAACAAAGAATACAAAAGTGAATAATCTTTAATAAAGTTTACCTAATACAATCTTGTTTCCAATACTGAAGCAAACATGATTTTGTTTTAGTCTATTCACTGAATACAACGCGACAGCGCACTCCGAGGTGAAGCGCACCCACAGAACCCCAGTTACTGTAATGTCTCTTCTCACCTTTCATTCACAATAGGTGATTAGTTATCAAACCGGTTTCGCTGATGGGGAAATTGGCAAAATTGAGGGGTGTAAAACGATTTAACAAGACCGAGCAGAGGTCTCTGCCTAAAATGTATTTTGCCAGCAAAACATAAACATAAATAGAAATAAAATGTTTAATGGTACCAATTAAATCAGACTTCATAGTTGGATTTGATACTTTAGTGTAATTCATGAATTTACTGAATATATCACAATGAACTGAAGCTCAGCACGTCTACTGTACTTTTCTGGTTTTAATCTGTAATGTTTAAGTGGAATACATTTTGCATATATGCTTAAATATTCCTTTTTATTTATGGACAGGTGTATTATGTTTGATCTGCATTATTGCGAGTGGCAATGACTTTCTGTGGAATATGTCTGCATTTTATCGATAAACCGCACACGTTTATCAGCCTTTTGATAAAAACGCTGCCTTTTGTAAAGTGAAAGTATGAGCCACGGGTTCACGCACGCCGATAAACAGCTTTATTTCAGTCATAAATACACAATCACATTCCAGCTATTCCAGTTACCATTTTCCATATACTGTCTGCTATATTCTATATTTTAAAAACTGTATTGATACTGTATTAAAACCTATAATCTTATTTAAAATCGCTTCCTGAACATTGTTGTCCATACATTGTATGTTGTCCATACATTGTATGAAAACAGTGAAACCTAAACAGAAACAGAAAGGACAAATAAAGGAATGTACGAAACATTAACACCTTTTCAAATAACACCGTATTCAAATGAATAGTTACATCATTATGTTTTAAGACATCCTTAATTTACATTTTTCTCCTAATTATATTGTTACAGGGGGCGCACCATGAGATGTTTTACTGATTATAAGAGCCCTGACGCAGTGCTTTAGAGGAGGTCAGTGAAATAGGAGTTGTGAGAGTGCTTATGACAGGCACGAGAAGACCTTTCCGTTTGGAGATAGCGTGGGATTATTAATTAAGAAACTTAAAAGAAAACCAAGAGAAAACTTAAAACACAAAATAAAGAGAGCTCCGCCGTCTACAATTCCGAGAATGGACGGAATTCTGGAAACTAAAACAAAAAACTAAAGATCCTCTCGGGGCTTATGCCCTTACTGAGGATTTAAAGGAAGAGTGAGTAGAGTTTGTGCTTTGTGCACTTTAACCCAAGATCGAGCACTAAACTGATGTGTGTCGCTCTCCCTCACTTCCCCGCCCTCTCTCTTGCCGGTGTCCTAGACAGACAGAGGGCTGGGGCTTTGCCTGTGTTTTCTTCTGATACCTTTACCGGTGCGAGGTAACTATCACACGAAGTGTCGCGGTATCACGACCCTTTATATGAACACGCTGCCAGGTGCGTGCCTGCCAACCGCATGTATAAATGACCGCGCCTTAGCCTGGAGACAGACCTTAGTTTCAGTAGTCATGTCAAAGCAGTAACTAAATCAGCATACTATCATCTCAAAAACATTGAAAGAATTAGATGTTTTGTTTCCAATCAAGACTTGGAGAAACTTGTCCATGCCTTTATCACCAGCAGGGTGGATTATTGTAATGGTAACCTCACTGGCCTTCCCAAGAAGACCATTAGACAGCTGCAGCTCATCCAGAACGCTGCTGCCAGGATTCTGACTAGAACCAGAAAATCTGAGCACATCACACCAGACCTCAGGTCCTTACACTGGCTTCCTGTAACATTAAGGATAGATTTTAAAGTACTTTCACTTGTTTATAAATCACTAAATGGCCTAGGATCCAAATACATTACAGATATGCTCACTGAATATAAACCTAACAGACCACTCAGATCGTTAGGATCGAGTTAGAAATACCAAGGGTTCACACATAACAAGGGGAGTCAGCTTTTAGCTATTATGTTGCCCGCAGTTGAAACCAGCTTCCAGAAGAGATCAGATGTGCTAAAACATTAGTCACATTTAAATCTAGACTCAAAATTCATCTTTTTAGCTGTGCATTTATTGAATGAGCACTGTGCTACATCCGAACCGACTTATTTTAAATAAATTTTAAATTAGTTTTAATTAGTTTTCTATTTTTATTTTAAATAAAATTTATTTAGTTTAAAGTTTTATTGCACTGTGACCTGAGGATGTTTTCGGTTCATGCCTATTTATAACCTTCAGGTGCACATAATCAAATGGCGTCACTTGACCGAGGTTATACAAGCCAAACTTTGGCGGGATTGACACACATGCTTCAACAACCGATTAAACAAAGAGCATTTCAAGAGCGTGTAGCTTTTGAAAGGGAACTCCAGAGTGAACTATAGAGTGACTGCAGTCACAAGTCCTCAGAGAACAGCTGCCAGTCTTAGCCGAGGCCAGGACCGTCTTTGTTGAAAGGTGGAACAGTCCCCAGTCACCACACGCATTCCAAGCAGACCACACGGGGCATCCATTGGGGACACCAGGACGAGTCAGACAGCTCCAATGGGAAGAGGGGGTCTGGATCACTGGCAGCTCAGGAGTGACGTTTATAGCTCGACAGAGAGACAGGTAGAGGAAAAGAGATAGAGGGGGAGACAGAGGAGTAGAGAGAAAAAAGAAGAGAGCAGAAGAGAAGGAGAGATGGCAGTTAGGTGTGGTTACAGTTACACAATGTATTTGGCGAATGTATATTTAGTGCAGAGTGCAAGCAGGGATTATGGCAGGCCTCACTATGACAGCATAACTAAACGGAAGAGCCAGAGGGAAACACAGACATGAGGCGACCAAGCGACCAATCACTTCACCGTCAACACAACACCGTCAACAAACCTAAGTAATCAATGAGAGTGGGGAAGACAACATCTAAACATTCCAGTTCTAAACAAACTCTTTGTCCGTAAGTCCCTCAGATCTGCTCCTTTACCTAATGCAAATCTTGCAAGACTTGGCTAAATAAATAGGTTTTTTAGCCTAGACTTAAAAACTGAGATTGTGTCTGAGTCCCGAACATTAATTGGAAGGCTATTCCATAACTTTGGGGCTTTATATGAACAAGCTCTGCCCCCAGCTATAGTGTTCATAATATGTGGTACTGACAAGCAGCCTGCATCCTTTAACGAAGTAGGCATGGCAAATCATAAGACACTAAAAGTTCAGTCAGATACTGCAGTGCAAGACTATTTAATGCTTTTTACGTTAAAAATAGTATTTTATAATCGATGCGAAATTTCACAGGGAGCCAATGCAGTGTGGATAAGATAGGTGCGATGTGTTCGTATCTTCTGGTTCTAGTGAGGACTCTCGCTGCAGCATTCTGGACTAACTGAAGCTTGTTTATGTACCTAGTTGAACAACCAGACAGTAAGGCGTTACACTAGTCCAACCTAAAGGTGATAAAAGCATGAACATGTTTTTCTGCATCGTTTAGTGACAATATATACTTTATCTTGGCAATATTTACAAGGTGAAAGAATGCTATCCTGGTAATATTATCCACATGTGCTTCAAATGTAAGGCTGGAATCAATAATCACACTGAGGTCTTTAACTGCTGCACTTGATGGAACAGAAAGGCCATTTAAAGTTACAGTCTGATCGGAAAGCTTGCTTCTAGCTGCATGTGGTCCTATGACTAGAACTTCTGTCTTATCAGGATTAAGCAGAAGGAAGTTAATTAACATCCAATCTCTTAATTGACAAAATTATGATCAATGGTGTCAAAAGCTGCACTGGGGTCAAGATCTTAAGGCACTTTGCAGTCTGTCGCAATAAAATATGTTTCCATTTCTTTAACTTAATCTACATTTTTTTATTTAACCGAAAATGCAAAAATGAGTGGTTGCTCAAATCTTCTGCACAGTACTGTACGTAAAATACCAGACTTGTTTTAGATGTCAACTTTAACGTTTGCCTTTTTTTTTAGTCATATTTTACATTAGTAAAACTGTGACTTTTTATGAAATTTCTCATGAATGAAGGTGTAAACATATTGACATTTAAAACTTCAATTACCTGTACAGTATGGCGATGAGACTCTTAGCCACAGTAAAACAAATGCAAACATTTTTAAAAAGGCCGTACGTCTTTGAATGACGATCCCCGCAGAGCCCGCTGCAGTCGTTCCTGTGAACATTCAGCGGGGGAAATGGCTGATCCTTCAATGGTTAACTTTTCACCAACTTGTGGAAGAGACACATCTGTCTGTGGGAACTGTATGCACAATCATTCATAAATACTACTTGCACATCACGGGGACTCGCATGGGGGTTATTGACACATCCCCCATATGGTCTTGACGCCACTCCAAGCCATTTCCACATGTTTGGGAATTACAGGAGTTTTAACTCTCATACTGTAACTGTGTTATTTTTCTTATGAACAAATCAAAAGTCCTGGTTTGATGTGAACACCCCCCATCTGAGGCCTTAAAAAACTTTCTTCTCAAGTTTGTTATTTCATATCATATTACACCTGATGTTAAAAACACTATTACCTTTTTCAGTCTGCGTTTATTTTCCATCACTATATTTCAGGCTTAGTGGTTGTGCTTTAAAGGGGTGGTCTTGATAGTTCTACTAAAGAAAAAAAACACTGGCAATCTAAGAGGCATAAACTACAAAAAATAAAAATGTTTCAGACTTAAGAAACACATTTTAAGTGTAGTGAGGTATTCTCAAGTGTCACCTGACTAATTTGTGAATGAGCAGTAAATGGACCAGCTGGAGAGTTCTTAATAGGTGCTAGCTGCTTGAATGCTACCATCCATGCCTACTTTTAAACAAACATTTTCCAGGCTGCAACAATATTGGTGTTATTAGCAAATGTTAACATGGTATACACTAAGAGAAAGCTACTACAGGAGAGTTCTGTAACAGGGAACAAGAGTTTGTGGTTATATTTTAACCTTTTCATGTAGACTAAAAAAAACAGTGCTGATAGTAAAGGTTGGTGTGTGTATGTGTGTGTGTGTGTGTGTGTGTGTAATCTTTCTACGTCAACCTCCTCCCATCTTATCAATAAGGAGTAGATAGAAATTTTCCATACATCCTCAAGCCTGTTCTTTCTCTCTCTCTCTCTTTCTCACACACACACACACACACACACATGCACAGAAAGAGAGACAGAGAGAGAAAGAGAACATTTTAAACATGACTTTGTATGACTAATGAAATGCATTGTTGTTCTCAGAAGTCCCATTAGAAGACTTTTCTGAAGTGTCTGCATATGTGTTTATATACCAAAGCTCTGAGAGGGATACACTGAAGAATAGATGGATAAAGTAAAAGAGATCAGGGAAGTATGGTAAGACATAGAAAAAGATAGTTGGAGAGAGAGGGAAAGAGAGACAATAAGATAAAGGGAATAGTAAAATGAAATGTTAAAATATAAAATAAAAGAGGTATAGGAGCATTTGTGTATAGTGTGCCATGTGTTTGATGCATCCCATAAAAGATGCGTTTGGCCTGGTGTGTGTGTGTGCGTGTGTGTATGTAATGAGACTGAAGCCCCCTTGATGAAAACAATTTGAAACCACAGCAGATGATTCAGTTTCTCTCTCTCTCTCTCCTGCAGTCGAACCCCAGCAGAGCAGCTTGAGTGTGTGTCTGTGCTTTGATGAGACCACAATGAAAGTTTTTCCATATTGCCCGGGTTTCTCGGATCTAGTACAGATCCTGGTAGTAGAGACACACAGAAGAATCCTGCATGTGCAAAAACCACTCTGATTGCTCAGATTGCTTCTTCCAGTTTCCTGTTTGAAGGAAGCATCCAGAATCTGTTTAGACTTTGCTTTACAGATCTTTTGTAAAGTGTTCAGTTCTGCGCTGAGGATCTTTTGACATGTAACTTTCTTATACCGTAAAGGAATAGTTTGCCTGCAAAATCTTCATTTTGGCAGTTATTTCTAAAGAAGCAAGAAGAAGAAGAAGTGTGTGCCTGGTTTCTTGAAGTCACAAGGGTGTTAAAAGGCACAAATGGCAAAATTTTATATCAAAACTGTTTTGGTCATGTCAGTTTGAATTGTAGATGATTTTGCAAAATGATAAAAGCCCGCCTGACACAGTACTGTCCCAATAGATAAATCAGGAAAACTGTGTTTGTGGCCATGTAAACATCCAATTGAGAATAAATAATACTGTTGGTTGAGAGTTAATTGAAAAAATATTGATTGTGTTTTTGTCATGGCGGCAACTTGGAATGATGAACAAAGTGTTGAGTTTTGTTGCACACAAATCATTTTCAATTACAATGATTGTTGAAGATCATGAGAAACATTAAAAACAATAAAAAAAAAAAACTTCAGTTTACAGCATCCTTATCCTTCTCACTTCCATCCATCCGTCACTTATATTTATAATATTTAAATGCTTTAAGGCTTCCATTTGCAGCAAACCCAGTGTTAGTAATAGTTTAAAGCTAAGAAAAATATATAGCTTTTTTTTTCAATAAATATTTTGTTATAGACAGCTAAATAGGTCTAAAAATGATAGTCAAACTGTATAAATATAATTTGTATGTATTTTTTAATATTTCAAAGTTCAAAGTAAATTGCACATTAAAAGAACAGCAGATACAGTTATCTATGCCTTATTATTTTATGTCTTTTGAATTATGTATCCAATTTCAGTACCACATACGCAAGTGCTCCAAATGGCAATTAAAAATGTAGGACTCGTGTCAGATGTGTGTTTTCTTATTCATGTCAGAATTAAAGATTAAATCTGTGTCACACATGAGGAAAACAAGTAGAGCACGATGACAATGGATCACATCAAAGAGAATAGTTCACAAGCCTAGCCCTGTCATTGTTTATTTGTTTGGAAGAAATGCCTTTAAAACAAAAACCAAAGGAACCTACTGAAAAGGAAAAAAACTATATTTTGACCTTGGTTTGACCTTGGCCCTGTTTGTATCAGTTTGTCTGCTGGTTGTGATGGTAACTCCATATAAAGCCTACAGTGTAAACACTTAAGCACTCATTTCTGAGATATTGTGCTAACAAAGAACTTGGATAAGTGGATGGACAGAAGGACACAAAGTCATACAGCATGAAGGACAGGCCAATGTTAAAGAAGCATAAGAAGGCCAGAAAAGAGGTCTTTAGTTTCTCATAGCTTGAAAATGCCAGCTAGTTAGAAATGCATAAACCCTGTGTACTAGAACTGCTTATGTGCCTTCCACCAAAAAAGCCCTAGCCAGGAAAGTACTAGGTTCAGAATCACAAAACCAACACAGCCAAATGGACCGCACTAATAGGTCAGTACAATGTGAATTGTACACCATTGTTTTCATTTAACAAGTCTTCGTAAGTCTTTATCTTCAATCAGTAAGTCTTTGTAACTCTTTGATTCCAATGCAGAAGTCCTTGTAAGTCTTCTTCTTTAAACAAGACTTTCTAGGTCTTTGTAAGGGTTAGGTTTCTATCATCAAGTCTTCATAGGTTATTTAATCAGTAAGTCTTCTTAATAAGTTGTTTTGTATCAACAAGACATATGGAGACTTTTGAATAACAAAGACTTATGAAGGCTTTTCAATTTAAAGTCTGTCTTTAGGCAAGCCATTAGCCCTTGTCAGTGCAGGTTAGCCATGTCTTTAAATTTGAAATGGGTCAGTCAGATAATTTTTTTTAAAGAACCCCACAACTGGTCATCTTTCCACAAGTTTGGTCTTTCAAATACTTCCTCATCAATGTTGTATCTAGCTGATACAATTTACTTTATGCTAATTCTGCCTTTATATTGCCATGATAGTTTCCCCACTCAATACCAAAATCAATATACATTGTGGCTGGTGGTAGGTTTGCCTTTGCTCCTGTTACTGTACTATGGTTTGATTGTGTGAAATAACAGAACTCAGTAATGAGATGACAAACTACCTTTATTTAATAATCCCCTGCAACACTAATCTCAGCATTTCACTAGTGCTTGGATACAATCAAGTTAGAATGATTTCTCTGTATGCCAGAGCAGTGATCAGACTGCCTGCTTTACGTCTGAAACTCATGGCCCAAACATTTGGAAATGGCTTAGAGTAAGGTCAAGACTGTACAGGAGTGTCGGCCGGTCAATAAGGGACACTGGGGCGCCGCCCCCTTAAAGTTAGGCAGAGAAGAACGCTACTTTAACATGTAATTATTTACCATAATAATTATTTATTTTAATAAAGTCATTTAGTCACAATATTCTGCTGTATTTCTTGACATAATTTATTCACAATAAAAAAAAAAAAACCAAACGGTATTACATTTAATTGTGTTCGTATACGCGGGCCGCCGGACAAACAAGTTCTTATGTAGGCATGTAAATTTTTGAAAAGCATGTTTGGATTTTCATGAATTGTATTTTTAAAATCATTCTTGGGGTGCAGCACTGTGCGTCCCAAACCCTCCCACTTTTGTTCTTAGCGAATCAATATTGTATTGGACCATTCTCAACAAGTCTTATTAATGTTCAGCAGATTGTTAGTTAATGTATTGAATAGTGATTGATGTGAAAGCCAGCTAAATATGAGAGAAAATTCTGTCATTTCTTTGCTAAAATACCACTTTGCAAGGCGATCAGACGAATAAAGAAATAAAGTCCTTGTACCTCAGACTGGATCATCATTCATAGATGTACAGCTTTCTTTAAAGTGTTCGCGTCTTTAACCCTATATAACCATTTTCATCATATTTTATCATATTTAACATCAGGTTCTGAGACCTCTATTTAATCAACATGATTAAAACTTT
Source organism: Clarias gariepinus (assembly GCF_024256425.1). Taxonomy (NCBI): domain Eukaryota; kingdom Metazoa; phylum Chordata; class Actinopteri; order Siluriformes; family Clariidae; genus Clarias; species Clarias gariepinus. Next base: position 24,455,482 of record NC_071115.1, on the reverse strand, counting down.
TTTTAATAACCCTTTATATTTGACCTAATACATGTTTGTCCGCCCTAGTGGATCATCATTTCACTGCAGGCATTGAAAAAAAATTTTCTTTCAACTTTTAGAAATGGCCGATGTCATGAAAGAATCTACACACTTTTGGCCGAAAAATCTTTGCAAATTTTCAATAAGTAACGGTAAGAATAACATTTATATCATTACATTTTTTTAATAAACATTTGCTGCACTGAAACAAAGCATAATTACTTAGTAATTTATTATTTATATTACAGTAAAATCATGTTAAAAATGTGTGTATCAAATTTTATACCATGGTTAAATAAGGTGGTTTATCTTTAAAAGTTCATGTTACATTTTTGTAATGTAATCTATATTATGCATACTACAATACAAACATACACTATTTTGGTGATATAATTATTAATTGAAATGCCAAAATGATTTATTTTATATTTTTACAATAACAGTTCCCCTGAAATCATAATTGTTATCTATATCAAGTAATTTATGTGTGCATTTTTAGATCCCCCAATTTGACTATGCGAGGGCCGACGTGCGGAAAGATGGCGCGGAAAACTTGTGGTGAATCATATGTTGTTGGTCTTTCCGCAGCTCCAGGCAAGGGGTCGCCACAGCGGAATATCCAGTCCGCACAACAACTTGGCACAGGTTTTACACCGGATGCCCTTCCAGACGCAACCCTCCCATTTTATCCGGGCTTGGGACCGTCACTGCCTCCAGTGGCTAGGGGGTTTGGGCACTGGCTGGGAATCGAGTAAAATGCCCGGGTGAATCATATACATAAAAATTAGGGGAAAAAAAAACTGTCACTGCAAATGCTCCAAATACAATGAATTCTAATATTTTTAGATAAGTGAGAATGTTAACAATATTGCCTCGCCGCAATCCTCACATTTGAGTGACATGTTTTCCTAATTGGAATTTCGGTTTCATGCAGCCTTTACACTAACACACTCGAACAGTTCAATGTTTAGCCTTCCAATTTCATGGCCATTTGGAAACAATTTCAGCATCTGCAAAAGAAAAAAAAATACAAAGTTGGCTGTGATACATTCAAACATTCTTCAGTGTGAAAGACTTCAGGAGATCTCTCAGAGACGAAGGTCTCTCCTTCAGTGATCATATCGCTCTCTTTCACATACATATACACACTTCCACACAACAGCGTCCAATGGAAAGTTTAATTACTCAGAGGCTTGGTATTAAAAGTGAAATGCTGTATGTTGTGAAGCCAAACTTAGTGACCTAATCCAGTTAATATTGCAATTTTTATGAATTTGGCACAGCAAAAACAGTATCGTGTTCTCTCATCACTGTCATTTATGATTTCATCGAAGCCAGTTATGAAATACCAGTCAATTAAAGTGTGATGTGGGTTTTTTTCATTATTTTATTTAGAGCACCTTTGATATGCATAACTCATTCTTTGGAATACTTTCCATGTAAAACAAACATAAAGTGGAAATGAAATGCTTAATCAAAATTTTTTTCAAGTGTTGAAACCTTTATCTGTGTTTGTCACTAATTTGCTATGTCTTCTTCTTAATAATGTTCCATCAAACAAATCCCTGTTGTTAATAAAATGTATCTCATTTTATTAGCATTTTTTGTTAATGAAAAGAATATTTTAATGTTATAAAGTTAAGTAAGGAACAGTGTTGGGTGTAACATAACAATTATTTGTTACAATGTTACAACAATAACAATATTACAACACAACATCACCGGATGGAACAGGAATATTCTTTATAATATTATAGAAAGGTAAGTTATGACCCAACTTGAAGCAGAGTGAATGCTTCCATAGAAAGTTATTTTCCAAAAAGTTCACAACCCAAGTGCACTACTTTAACCTCATGCTTTAAATTTAATTTACAGCTTTACAAAGCCCTGGTACTGGAAACTCCTTACAAAACAAAAACATGCCCTTCCAGAAACTTTTTTTCTACCCATTGTTCAAGATAAAAAAAAAAATCACCATACAAATTTCTTTTGTAAATTGTTACTATAGAAACAGTAACGATTAGAAAATCCACTTATTCTCGAGTAATATATATGATAAGCCTTGTAGCTGCACTACTGTCAGTCAATAAAAAAATTACATTGATATCTCCTGTTTGGAGAAATTCAACAGTTGTGTGATTAAGGAAGGCAGGAATTTAACCTCTAGTTTCAGTTCTTGCCTCTGTATCTAATTGTTCTCAGACATTTTTTATCACAAAGTAGCTTAAGGTAACGTCCCATGTATACTGTACCTTAATAGAATTAATTAGAAAATAAACCCCAAAACAAATACTTGTAGCCTTCAAATCTCTTTTAATTTTGTTAATTTCTTTTTTAAACCAGACTTTTTTTTTTATTAATGTAAATTCAAAATTCTCGCTTACAAACTTATTAGGAAATTCTTAAAGCAGATTGGATGTTTTACTATTGATAATATTTTCACCTGCTGTGCAGCCTAGATAGAAAACCATCTGCATATGACAACCCTTAAACCTTTTGAGTGCTGCATTTCAGCTACCACATGGATGGACCTAGCTTTAAGTGTATGTATCTTACACTTGGTTAAGAATACAAGAATGCTTCTTTTTAATATCAGGAGAATTCTCTCCACACAGGTCACTCAGGTGTTCCTTAGTTAGACTGGACGGCTGCAACTCACGCCTGGCTGGTCTGCCTCTGTGCACCATTTGTCCTCTGCAGCTGAACCAGAATACAGATGACAGGACTTGTTTTCAACCTTCCTACATCACCCCACTTCTCTGATGCCTCCACTGGCTTCCTGTAGCTGATTCAAAACACTGATGCTTGCTAACAAAGCCAAAAATGGCCCAGGACCCACTTACTCCAAAGTTCTAATCACACCCCACACTGCACCGCGTTCCCTCCAATCCTCCAGCACTGGTAGACTGTCTACCCACCTTCTCTCATGGATAGAGGAAGACATGTATTCAGACTGTTTTCCTGGCTCTTAAGTGGTGGAATGAACTTCCTCTAGATGTTCATACAGCTAAGTCACTAAAAATCTTTAAGTGATGACTAAAGACCTATATTATTATTAGGTATTTGGTTCAATGCTGCTGTGTAGTGTGTTATGAACAATATTTAGTGGTGGAAAATTCCACCCAATCATCATATCATTAAAAGCCATTATAATGTGTCAACTGAATGCCTTCTTTGGTTAAAAAACATGTAATCAGAGGGGCAATGGTGAGCCAGCCAGTAATTATTGCAGTGTAATGACTATCCGTTTGCTGCAAGCATGGTAGGACCACCACATGTTAGCATTTCTGTGAGGCTACATGTCTAATTATGCGCCTAGCACCGCACTGCTTGTAAAGTAAATAGCTCTTGAAAAACCTGGCGACACCCTGTAAACCAAGATCTATTTGGAATTTTGGGTCTGTTTTTACCTTAATCAATTTTAAACTCAGTCCTGCTGCCAAAATGTGGTGTGAATTTGTTTTCCCTTTCTGCACTGGGGTTTTCTGAACAAAAAGGACAGAGATCTCAAATAGTAAATGGTACAGCAGGCAAGGAATGTGATGATTAATGCACACTGGATTATATCTACACCATGAATGGTGACCCCATAAACCAAATGTCTATTTTCATCAACATGGGCATATGCAAACATAAAAATTCAGAGATTGTAGAATCCTAAATTACATGTTCCTGGACCAATTTTTTATAACCAACAATCTGATGTCACCAGTGTGTTCCTCCTACTCCTCCACTTCTGGAAACACCTAAAGATTCCCTTAAAATTTCAATTTTAGGTTTTTTATAGGTTTCCTATAGGTTTTTTTGCCCTCATTTTTCTTAAATGATCTGATGTTTTAATAAAACACTATGACATTAATTCTGCCCAGGGGAAACAGCCAACATGGCAGACAAAGATTAACAGTTAACTACTTGAATGGATTCTATAGATAAAAGTAGTTTTTAAACTAGACTCATTTAGAATAACTCATTATAATTCACTGCATTCGGGCCAAGCCAAAACCAAAATGACTGATGTTTATTAATAAAATGTAAAAAAAAAAAAAAAAAAAAAAACATGGATGGATGGATGGGTGGATTTACACATTTCATATAGAATTAATTATTTGTATCAAAACTAAATTTTGTTACTGTTTGTCCAAAATTCTAAAATTGAACCCAACCGTTTGAGTGAAACAAATTGGCTACTGTTGTAGTAATAAAATACAATGAAACCCATGGATGAATGGATGAGTATAGGGTTTCTAGATCAATGTTGAAAATGACTGTGTTAGTTCTAACAATAAAAAATCTCTCATAAATCTAAATTTTTAGGGTATAACCAAAATAGCCAATGTTCTAAAATAAAGAGAGAGATAGATGAATATATATAATGATATATCAAAGGATGAATAGATGAATTATTTGACTTCTGTATTGATGGATTTCTCCAAAATAATGTCTCATTCTCAAATCTAAACAATTGGAACATAGTCAAAAGGACTATTCTTCTAGTAGCCTAACAATATAAACTAGATGGATAGACAGATTCATTATTCTGTAAGTATGTCTTAAAATAGCTGTTTGTCTAACTACACCAATTAGACATAAATTCTCATGTTTGAAACATAGCCAGTACAGCTGACGTTGACTAGTATGAAACTCTAGGATTTGGGTCATTTCCTAAAATGCTGTTTGCTCCTCATTGGATAATGCGAACAGAGAGCAAGCCAGCAAGGTCTGCAAAGCTTTTGTTTTTCCACAGCAGGACTCATTTTCCAAAGTTCAGAAGTCGATCTCAGGCAACTAACAAACACAAATTGCGCAATGGGGGAAATTATTAGCGTTGTTTCTAAATGGAAACAATTACAGAGGGCTCGAGTGAGTGATGGTTTGGAACAAGGAGAACGACACAGATGACTGAGATTAAAAAGTAGAATTGAGTCATTCCTTAGGGATTTATGGTTAATCCCTATTGCCCACAAATATCACTCTTAAAGACACAGTATGAAGATACTTTAAAGTTCAATTTCCGGACATGTACAAATATTACAGATGGATTCTAGAACATTTTGCTTATATCAGTGTTCAAGTTATAGTGCTCACAATAGTTGATAGTTTCATCTAAACCTATATTTGAGAAGATATAACATTTATATTTAGTTATAAACTAGCCAATAACAAAAAAAAAAAACAATGTCTGGATTATTACCAAGTAAGCAAGTACTGTGTAAACTAAAAAACGGTTATGGAACAGTTAAATACAATTTAGAATTGTGCAAATTGTTGCAAACAATTGTGCAAATCTGCTTTTTGGTTAGCTGGGACTAAACTATTTTACAGTATACATATATTGAAGTAGCTAATATTAACTGATTCACAAAGTAATTCTATAGTGTACAAAGATTGTGCCCCATAATAAAGAAGAGGCATCATCATATATTATGATGTATGATTTTTAGCATCACTTACAGTATAACTAGCTAATGTATATATATTTTTTACCAAGTTAACCCAACAGCTCTCCATGTGCTCCAGCTAACATACCCCTCAGAAAATTTGTATTTTAATATCTAAAACTTATTTAATTTTATTCCTCCTCTACATACCCTGTTTTGGTGTCTGTGTAATTGAGCCATGTCCCACCAGAGAACAGCAGAGCTGAGCAATAAGCAGAAGGATGGGCTTTTCTTATATGAGGTCACAATAGGGAAAGAAAAAAACACCTTGGCTTGTTTAAGCTCTCACATTGAATAAGGTCAAAAAGTAAAGGATGTTTTTTGTTCTTATATAAGTTTTACATCTTTGTATACAGAACACATAGCTACTAGCTACTTAACATGCGCTTAGAGTTGTATTCTGTCTTGTTTTAAGGAGAGAAAGTTGTTTAAATTATTTCAAGAGACTATTTGAAGAAATTCCTGTGCTTCAAAAAATTTATTCACAACACCCAAATATCATTGCTTTTTATTTGTCATATACACAAAACATTCCATCCTGAAATGCAACAAAAACTGCCCTTGACAATATGTCACTTTATTAATTTTTTTGGTAAATAACGAGCAAAAGATTGCGTTATAAGAAATAAACTCTGGATAAAAGCCATCTTTAAATGTTAAGAGCAACCCACACTCCTGGATTGCATTGAGCAGTTCTATTTAAGATATGGTTATTTTTAGTGAGAATTCCGCAAATCTTGACACAACCATGCTCCTGGGCTTAACTTGAAAGTGGACATGGGTTGCGTTTCAGTGGTGCATGCCTGTAACACACTAATGAAAGGGAAAAACAATGCAACAAGGACAACAGGAGCACTTTGATTTTCATTTTGAAATCTTATATATATATATGGCAAGATTGCATTTCACATCCTGGAAAGAAATGTTTCGCATAATAGTAGTTCACTTGGTCTATGTGTATTTCAAAAGCCTGACCTGTTGTCCTTTAAAATTTATACTTGCCTACTTGGCCTTTTAGTTAATAAGATCATATTAACCACTTGACAAATGAACCAAGAACAATGTCTTTGAATTCTAGCATTTCAGACAAAAACACTATAAAGAATGCTAAAGCTTACTCTCATTATTGAGCAAGTACCCATGTTTTTTGTTTTACCTCTTACATTCTTATAGTCTCAGTTATATTCACTATACTGTATCATAATGCCAATTTTTGTTCTAGTAATGTTTTTCAAGGCTGTTGATAAAAAAATGCATATGCATGTGTTCACACATGCACACATGCAGGGTATTTCATCACTTCACATTAAAATTTAATGTTTGATCCATCCATCAGAGAAACACCTGTCCTGAATGTTAGCGCTTTAAGTGATTCAAGAAATCCAAGCTGACTGTAAAAATGAGACAGGTGTGGCAGATGGGTTGCAAATGTGAATAGAATTTCTGAACACGCTCAATATGTTTTCATTCTTTCTGAACGACTATTACTTTATCATGTGGAACAAACACTTGTATAAAATATATATCTGTCTAAAGCCGCACACCACTGCACTAAACAGTCTGTAAAAAAAAGAAAGAAAAATGAGTGTATACCAAAGATAGCACAATATCATGTACCACTAATATTGATAACTATATTTAAAACTTGAATACGGCTTAATACAGTAATAGTATAGTGTATACCAGAGCTAAAGTGATAAAAAAAAGAGGTTGGCGAGTTATGAATTATGTGACCAAGGAAAGGAGACTATGACATTAAAAACAAAAGTAGTAGTATTTCTTAGAAAATAACATGAATTGAAACTGAAATTCATTGTTAATTACACGGCAGCATGGAAGGACATAGCTAAAAGTCCAGTATAAAACAATGGAGGACCATATGGAAGATTTTTAATATCTGCCACCATTCAAAGAACTGAACAATCCACCATGCATTTCAATGAGAAAAAAAAAGTTGAATGTTATAAAAACTATAAATCATATCACTGCCTGGTTAGCCCTATAATACAAAAAAAATTTGTTGGTGCTGTTTTTGTTTGCGAGGTCTTTTGTCAGAATTGTCAGGAGGAGGCTTGCCGTTTCTACATTTTAAAAATTGTCCTTTACTGATGTTGCCGAACTTTAACTGATCGACTGGGTTACACAAGAGATGATGGCCCTGGTGACACATTGCTCATCCCAAACACAAGAATATATAAGTGACAGACTCAGAGGTCTTGCTTTCCTTACTGGGCCTGAAAGATTTTCAGGCCACACATTCTTGGCTGAGCCTAACAGATTGAGGGACCACATTATCACCACTGGGCTTGAAAAACTCACATGCCTTGCCTCCTCTACTATATTCAAAGTAATCGGATCCCACGCCTTATTTTGGGGGCATGACGAATATAGAAACTACATCATTTCACAGGGTTTGACAGACAAAGAAACTGTATCATCTTTACTGGGTTTGACAATCTCAGAAGCCACACCTTCTTTTATGAACATTACAGACTAAGAGGCAACACCTTCTCCAAATTCTTTACTGGGCCTGACATACTCAACTCCCACGCCTTCTTTACTGGACATATGAATTTTGAGGCCGCATTTTTTTTTACTGAACTTGACAGATTTAAAGGATACACCTTCTTCATTGGCCCATAGACTCATAGGACACATGGCCTTCACATGAACTAACAGAAGCAAATCCCACAATTAGATCACAGCCAGGTCATTTGAAGCACACATGGAGGTGTTGATAAATGAAAAGAAACTGTGATCGGGTTTAACAATTTATGACCTTTAAGTGAGAGAAAATCCCAAAGCATTGAGCGGCTGCGGAGACAGATGTCTGCTGCTTGGGTTAAACAGGTCGCTGTGTTGATTTTTTCTTTGCAGTGACCCGAGGAAAACATTTCTCTAGCAAACTGACCTACAGTTTTTCACCCAAGAAAAAAAAATCACAGCCATACAAGGAGAGAAAACCCTTCAGTGAACTATTGACTGTTTTTATTTCATTGGTCATAAAATATTAATCCTAAATTATACCAAAAGAAACAATTCTTGAAGTCTGGGGATAATCATAATTTTGAATATCTGTGTCACTTCTTTGGTGTGTGTCCTGGATCAGCACTTACTCTTGTTTTCTAATTCTCTGCACATTAGCATAGAATTAGCTGCTGGGGTTTTATGTATCTTTATACACAGCAACCTTTACACAAATTAATTAACGAAAAGTGTTGCTATTTTTTTGTATTAAATAAATTATATATGAAATATATATGTTTGGGTTTGAAAACATTAATGCAGTACTGTTGCATGTATGCTAAAATGGATCTGACTGTTTCGAAAATTAAATGCAATTTTGACTGTTTTTTTCTAACTGTTGCAATAAAGTGTGTTTTTTGCTAGGGCAGTCTTTTGGACTCTATTGCAGGAATGTTCGCAAAGCTAGTGCCCTAGTAATTGATTGTTTTAGCATGTTTCAGACTTTCTGCAGCACTGCTCACCATTTAAACCAATTTAGTTCAATGCATGTGATGTTGTCCAGAAACCCTCCTTCCTCCAGTCGCTGTTTCATTATAACCCATATAACGTTGTACAAACAGCTGGAACAAAAGCCTTAAAATTTATTTTAACTAAGAGTTTCCATTTAATTTCCTACCAAAAAAAAAAAAAAAAAAAACATATCCAGATAAAGCAGGGGATATGTACAGTATACTAAATGCTCAAATATGATTTGAATCATTCCGTGGAATGCCTATGCCTTATGAGTTATGAGTTCTATAAAGTCAACGCTGCAAGCCTGGTGGTCTTTCCACCCACAATAATAAGAGAATAGATGTCTCTCATCACCTTGCTAATATGTTTATTTTCTGAAAGTCTCACCTTGTCCCTTGGGTGGAATTGAAATCAAAACAGATAGACAGATAAACCATATGGTGACCTTATGACTGTATATTTATTTTTCAGTTGCCTTGCAGGAGTGAAAAAAAAGAAAAACAGATAGAACTGGGTTTACGTAAATGTACCATGTAAGCAATATAACACTTTTTGTGGTAACTAAATCAATACAAGATGGTGGGTTGGTGATGCTTAATACCTCTTAAACCATAGCGATTTGCAGATTTGTTTAGTAAAGAACAACATGCCATATAATTTGGCCAAATATGATGGTGTAAAACATCCACAAAACAAGTATGCATCTGTTATCACTTAGATTATAGCAGGTCTTAGACAGGAACTGTGTTTTCAGGTTCAAAGATGGAGTTCCACATTAGCACTAATTCAGATAATAATATTCAAGAGTTCAGGTCCAACTGGGACTTTTGATTGTGCAGAATAACAGAATAACACATTTATACTGTAAGTATAAAACCTACCTTAATTTCTTGATATAATCCCCTGCTACACTAATGCACTTATCCCGGTGTTTAACTAGTGCTTGAAAACTATCAAGGTAGAAAGTATTCTCAGCCATGGATGCCATGATCGGACTGCTTGCATTACGTCACAAACTCTGGCCTCCAAGGAACTATTTTAAAGGCCCAAACATGTACCAATCACTTGAATTGGGGTCAGGACTGTAGTGCAGTATGAGATTGTGTATTGTACTGCAAAAACAGAACGCTTTTGGTGATCAAACCAGGCCATATTTTCCCCTCGCTTAAATGTTCATGAAAACCAAGCCACCTCATCAGGCTTTGTCATTAATGTACATACAACCTCCTTTAAAATGGTTGCACCATCATTTATTTAACTGCAGCTGAGAGTCTCATCACTGTACTGTGTTGGAAGTTTTCTGTAAATGTCAATGGGTTTTCTGCTTTCATTCACATGAAACTTTCATCCAAAATTCTGTCTTGACTTAACGTCCCTCGTCCCTCCTTCAAGTTTTTTTTGTTTCCAAGTCAGGAGATGAGAAAAAAGCACAATATGCATGCACTTTCCTACAGTACTTGCATTTCTGGAGTATGGAACTATTTTATGCTATAGTTCGTTAACGTTTATGGCCAGATTATTTAACGTCGCTCTTTGAGAACAATAACTTTGGATTTGCTGCATGTCTGCAGCTGTCCCAAAGCCAAGCTGTTCAAAAAGCACTCAAAAGCGGCGACACATTTACTGAAACAAAAGCCGGCGTTTCCTTAAAGACCATTTTCATGCCAAGACGTGGACTGTTCAGAGACCTTGAGTTTGTGAATAATTTGGCGCAGCATATGCGCACAGTATGCCAAGGGAAACTTGAGTGTGCTAACGTGAATGTGCTAATGCTTCATTTTTCTATTATCTCCTTTCAAAACATTAATGGTACTCAGTTGTCTTTCAGGATTTAAGCAGACATTATCATCAAATAAGCATTTAAATCATTCAGTGATGCTTTTTTAAGATAGTAATATCGCTTTATCATACACTTCAAACCATGAAATAGACTTGTTTACAGTACTTTGATATCTAAGATAAAATGATACCATGACAAAATATCTCAAAATTGATATGCTGTCCTATATGATCATGTAACCTCTTTAAATATTTAATGTTCATTGCTGGACTGAATAACCTGATCTCACCTGAGAAAAAATTAATCCCGGGTGGTTTATAGCATGAATGATAAAAACAAGCGTCAAGCAAAGCTTTTTTTTTTTTTTTTTTTTTTTTTACCTCAAACTAATTACTGTATGAGGCCACATGGAGAACTTTTATCATTCAGGTTACTCTAAAATGTTCATGAGTAGAAAATAGATTTAGGAATAATTTCCTGGACAAATAGAATAACGTGCAAATATTTCACAAACAATCTCAAAATACATTTTAAGAACAGCGTAATTCAATTTTTCATCTAATTTCACAGTATATCGTAATAATTTTTTTACAGGTCAAGATAGTTTCCTTAAGACACCTCAATTCTAAACTCATATCACTTTGCTAATTAGCTAGCAGTCTAACTCAGTCAAATCCAGAGAACTGATTTTAAAGGTACAGTTTTTTTTTTTTTTCAAGTCTGTCTTAAATCAAAATTGAAGCACGTGTAAGACTGCGTTCAAATTACAAGCCACATTGCTCAGTTCAGATTTTTTAGTCAGATTAGATTTGCTGTCATGACGGTTGACATTTTAACATGTGGCTTTTATCTGACTCCAACATGGATGCATCTGTCCTCAAAAAAGGCAAGCATGTGCACAGCAATACATCTTTGCTCATGGCATCTGGGTTAAAACACATCATGAGGTGCTATTTCAGCAAAAATATGGGTTTAGCTCTGGAGCATGGCAAGCAGTTAGTCGGTTGTATTTGCTGCAGTTCAGAAGAAAGAAGAGAGCCAGACATCCTGCTTTCTGTTTTATCAGCTATTGCTACCACTACTATGAAATTCCTGCACTGCCAGTGCTGACTCATGTCAGCCCCGACAAAGACAAAGACAAAAAAGTCCATTCTTACTTACAGTCGTATGACCACATATTGGATATGTATCCCATCTAGGACCACATATGAAAGTGAATTAGATGTGATCTGAAAAGCATCAGTTTTGTGTGTTCAGACAGCCCTGAAAAAAAAAATCAGATTTGTGTCACATTAAGGAAAGGATCAGAATTGAGTCACTTCAGGCTGGTCATGTGAACATAACCCAAGTACATTACAATAGGTCTTGGACTTTTTCCTGCTTTTCCTGCTAATCTGGGTCAAATTCCACAACCCTTGTTCTGTGCAAAAATGCTTTTCAAAGTTCAGCTGAGACTCATATGAAGCTTCTGTAGTCCCACCAATCTTCTTTCAAAGTTACAGTGTATTTAATACAAATCTAACTATTTTCTTTGTAAATTAGCTAGTTCTGGCTAGCAAATTCCTTATTTGCATTGAAAAAGGTTGTGAAATTTGTCCCAGATTACTTGCATTGTACTCGTTTTTCAGGGGACAAACTTCACGGTCATGTGCAGAGCAGGAAAATGTATTACTACCAATACCTACAGTATGGTAATGAATTTATATGCACCTCAATTTTGATTTAAGACATACTTAAAAACATTAAACATAAGCAATTTAACAAGTCTGAAAGAAGGCGATAGAAAATGTGGACTATAGGGGCATATTACATTGAACTGACTTAAATGAGACAATTTGTGGATAAATCTGTAAACATTATTTTTATAATCAAATTTGTATCTTACATATTATAAATTTTGTTTATGCATATTATATTTAAAATAAAGTTAAATCAAAAAATTTTTTTTTAACACTTTGGCTATATGGTTAAGCATTTTCAAGACTTCTTTTCTCAACCTTAAAATTTTTTTACTACAGATATAATTCTTTCAAAAAGAGATTAGTAACTGCTAAATAAGCTAATATCACTGAATATATTTGTACTAGTTAGTCCGGAATGGTGAGGTAATGCATCTGGACATTTTGTATGAATGGTTTTGGTAACTGTTACTGATCGGACTGTGGACTCAGATACCCATCCCAGTGAACACACAGCTGCACTTCTGCCAATTTTGTTTCAGAGTTTTGGCAGAGTTTACACTTCGTATAAATGATCCTCCTGCTGAGATCAGCCGAGGCTCTGCAACGTTTACCGCCAAACCATCATTAGTCAGCACTGAAGAATGTTTTCCCCCCTTTAAATGCATAAAATGTGCAACCCAAAGGCCAAATGTTCAAAACCCAGTCCTGTTCCAGTATACTCTTGCAGAGACTCAAGTTACAGTACATACCTGTTTATTAACAAGGCCATTCTTCAGCATTTACTGTATGTATCTATGCATGTACTGTATATATCACCTTTCTGATCCATTGGAAGGCCAATAATGCACAGTGAGCCTAAAAGGAGATGATAAATTCCCTTAGGGAATTACCCACCATCAACCATTGTTCCTGATATGATGAAAGAGTAAAGGTCAGTACGAAGTCTGAACAAGATACAATAATACCCAGTGTAACTTACCAGTCTTCAACACTGATTGCATCCATATTGTGCAGAAAGGCATCTCAGATAACTAGTGGCTTTTATATTTAGCTTCAACTATAACAGACAGGCTTAAAAAAATTAATTAATAGTGTGAAAGAGTCCAGAGATTTCAATATATTAAGGGTTAATTAAGACTTGCAAAGAACATAATGCAATACAAAGCACATAAGGTTATAATGACTAGTAAGCATTACCAAGGCAGAGCCTCGGGACTGGATACCAGGTGGAATTTCAGTTACTTTCTGTGGTGCTATCATGATGGCAAGCTTTATTTTACAGTAATCTTCTGTAAGTACTGTAGCACAGCTGCAGTTTTTGGAGGCTGTTGTCCCTCACCAATAATATGGGTTGGGAGACAACTTAACAACCACAGAGCTAAAGCTGACATTCCACCAACAGCCACAAGCATCAGTCCTGATGTTCCAACAAGAACCACAAGCTTTAGTCCTGACATTCCACCAACAAACATGAGCTTTAATCCTGATGTTCCATCAACAACCACAAGCTTCAATCCTGATGTTCCACCACCAGGCCTTTAAGGCCTTTAGTTCACTATCTACAGTAATGGTGGAACTGCAAATATTACATAACACTGGCACAGTGTGATACACTCATCTCATGGTTAAAAATGTTGACTCATTAGTGATAAATCGATATGACAGGGTTTAACACCAAGTTTTTATAGAGCTTACTTTGTATAGAAAAGCATTGCTATTCTGAAACAGGCTTTAGGCCTCTTCCTTCCAGTGAAGTAAATATGTTCTACTACAGCAAACACGGACATACTTTATACGAGGGGTCATTCAAGTCAAATCAGGACTTTTAAATGTGCAGAATAAACACAGTTATGAGAGTAAAAACTTCCTTCTTTTTATAATCTCCTAATGCACTTATCCCAGAATTTTATTAGTGCTTGGACACCATCAAGTTCTCTTATTACGCAGGAGCCATGATTAGACTGTCTGCTTTATGCCTAAAATTCTGGTGTTCTGGTGTCACAATAACCTTCAGCCAAGTTCCTGTAATGTGCAAGTGGTGTTGAAACTGTACACATAATCATTCACCAAGTTAGTAACAAGTCATCTGTCGATTTTCAAAGATCAGGTGTTCCACTCACTAAATTAACGCAGTAACGACTGCGTGCCCTATGAGCAACCTTGCCCAGGAACGTCGTTCATAGACATGCGGCCTTATTTAAAATGTTTGGACCATTCAAATGTTTTACTGCGGCTAAGAGTCTTATCACTACATTGTAATGTCTTCTGCCAATATCATCCCGTTTTACACCTTTATTCACAAGGAATTTTTATCACAAGACCTATTATTTTTGTGTTTGGTGGCAATGGTTTGATGAAGGCGCACAATGGTTAGGTACAGTATTAAGAAAGGCACACTGTTGAGTACTGATGCAGGTGAGAAGAGCAAAATTGTGCTTGTTACCTTATTTCCATCAGAAGGTGACTTTTGGTGACTACACCTGTTTTCTCACATCATCGTTCTTTCACCAAGGGTGTAAATGCTTCCCCCTGTGGTGTCCCAAGTGACAGAAACTGCATCCCTATGCCTTGTATTCAAAAACCTCGGCCAAACATAACTATGATGTGAGGAAAAGAAACAAACAAGACATTAAAGAATTAAATACAATATTTATTTTCTCTAAGGTTCATACTCAGAGTGTTATTAAGAACTGTGAAGATAGATTCATATTACTGTTAAACAAACATTTTTGGAGTCTTTTGCTGACACTCAGGAATCAACTGTGTGATGAATGATGGGCCTGGAAATCCAGACAGCGATGAACAGCATTCCTGAGAGACGACAAGCTGCTCTTAATTAAGTGATCCCGGAAAGAGCCGTTAGCAAATTACAATAAAATAGAAAGACAGGCATTTCACTTGGCTTTGCTTTTTTCCCCTCTTTTTGTGCAGATGGCTCCTGGGAGTCCAGGACATGACAGAAAAAAAAAACATGTTGAAAAGAAGCAAACAAGTCTGCAAATAAATGATTGATCCTGAAAAGGACTTGCATTTTAAATGAGTGGCGTAGCTGGAATTTCATTTCGGAGGGAGTTGGTGACAAGCAACCTGGCAGGAAGCATTTCTGAAAGACATCACTATAGTTAGAATAACAATGACCCCTATTACCACTGCCAGAGACAAAACAGAAGACAGCATTTAGTACAATTGCCTTCCCAGCAAGGTTTCATTTGTAGCTTTCCTCATAGCTTGTAAGAAGTTTGTTCGGATTTCAAATGTTTCTGCCTTTTGTATTTATTTAGGACGACCCCTCGTAAAGTAGTCACACTGGACACTTTAGGTTAAGATCCCTCACTTCGGTCACAACCTCTTCCTTGGATATATTTCTTCCTGAATATCCTGGATGTCCTCCGTCCAGCCTTAGCAGATCGTGGAAACTTTTCCCAAGAGACATGCTGTAACATGCACTTGTCTAGGATAGTTATGGCCTCCACCAACCATTATTTAAGGGCTTTTTCATTCCATGTTTATTTCCCTGGACTGTAGCTGTAGGGGATCGCAGATTCTTAATTTCCAGAGCTACTGCACCCAGATGAGCTCTTAGACAAAAGGGGAATGGAGAACAGATTTCTCTCTGGCAAACATTCTCAGCATCAGGCTGAGCTGTGGGCAACAGAGTTTTGAGCAACTTCATGAAATATAATGACAATAATTGTTATACATTGCACTTGTGCGTGATATTTCGAATCTTCTCTCCGCTTGGTATTTGTGTGCACTTACAAAAGAAATTGTGGCTAGTCGCAGTTAGTGTGCACATTTCAAAAACCATCATCAAATCTCAAAACTCGAGAATCACCGCCAAATTGTCTAGAATAAACACAGACATTTCAAATTACAACACATTCTACCCACACTGAATAAAGAACATAAACTAAAATTCTCCACAACAGACTTGTCAGACTTGTATTGTTTATTTTCAGTACTGTGCACGTGAGTACATGAGCCACCCTTTATTGCTTTATATTTTGCTTCCAATGAGCTCTTGTATTTTGAACGTAGTCTTCAGGAATAGTTCTCCAGGCTTTCTGAAAGACTTTTCTGGCTCTTATTTTTGGCAAGTTTTTCTCTCTCATATTCAGTCCAGTCCCTGTAACAGACCAGTTTTTAGAGGAATGTTTTTTGTTTCTTAAGCCGCACAGTGACCTACTGTATGAATCACTCAAGCATAAAAAAATAAAACATCTAACTGAAGGCATAAACAGGTGCAGATTATAACAGATGGTGAATGCTGTTTGGAACAGACGAGAGGGGAAATGAGGTTGCTGCTGGAGTTGTCACTGTACATAAAGAACCAAAATTTTTTATTGTGTCTTCAGGCAATTTGCAGCTTATTGCAATAAAATACTTCTTTCCATTTCTTTATTTTGGAAAGAGAGCGGGAGAGAGAGAGCTTATAGAGAGCTGTTACATGAATACCTTTGTACAAGAGAGGCTGGTTAGTAAATGTCAGTGTATAGCTTCACATACTCTAAGTAATAACTTTATTATTGATTATTTTCCTATAACTTTATTAACTTTATTATTAATGATTTTCCTAAATTTCTTTATTATTGATTATTTAATCAATAACTTTATTATTGATTATTTCCCTATAACGATACTCATTGCAATGGAGGCTTAGTAGAGAATGTACTTTATATTTATAGCACAAAAATACATAGTTTACTCAAGTAACAACCTCCCACATGGAACACAGAAAACATTTATTATAAATATTAGCATTGAATTATACAACCAATTATTACTTTACAGGATATAAATGATCTATTTACTACAGTACTGCAATTTGGGATAAGCCATTTGAATTAAATTAAATAAAATTTAGCTCCAGATTTCAGACTCATAGCTGCTTCTCAGTTTCATTCCCCAACCAGCTACCAATTTTGTCTGTCTGTGTGTGTTGGGTGTTCAAGGATAAGACATTAATTATATTAGCTCTGGCAGCTGTATGAATATGTGTCCTTGCTGTCACAGGAAGAGGAAGTGCTTACGCAAAGCAGGGATTTGTAAAGGCCTTGAATCTAAACTCAGTTTCCAATAGAAACAATGAGAGTCAACTTTTCGTTACAAGATCTTAGCCATACTGGGAAGCACACCATAACTTGTGGCCATGCTGCACAATAACTAGATAGTAAAAACACAATGGGCTTTTTCTTCTACATGTCAACAGTCACATTCATCAGTTATTTATTCCAGAAATGGCAATATGAAGAACCATTTTTTAAATTCCACATCCTGGCTATGCTCCAAACCTCGACTATCCAAACTGACATGAACCTGATCCAATGTGTTTTCCTTTTTTGACCTTGTTTGACCTCATCTTATTAGTAGAAAGATAAACTATTTTGTTTATTAATTCTAAAACACCTCAGATATTTCAAAGAACTGCTTGTAATTGCTAGACCTTCCCTGTACCCTAGTCCAGGGCACTACATGGTATGGAAGTTAATTATGCACATCTGTTATTACATATGTACAAAATATGATACAGTACTGCACCACGCAAATTTAAAGCATAGAACAGCTACTGTCAGCAAGAGCAAGCTCAGTGACTAATTTAGCTGCATAGAGTAATTATTAGGCAGTATGCTGGGTTATTAGTCAACAAATAAAAAAGTCGTAAAATACTCGCCCACATATTAATATGTGAAACCATTTCTAAAAAAGATATTATAATTTTACTAACCTTTTCCACCTGAACTTGAAGTTCAAACAGGTTTAATATGTTTTCTCTGTGAAAGATTTACATGAAAGTACATGCCATCAACTTTCTGTTATTAATAAACTGACCACACTGCTGTTCATTTCTGTGCATTTCTGTCCTGTAATAATGGGAGAATTTACAATAACGGTGGACAGGTTATGAATTGTTCTTGCTATTAGTGTTAAACTGCAGCCGCACTAGAAATGAGCATAAAGAAACTTTGTTAGTTTAAGTTTGCGAGTCACAGTTTTGAATTTTAGAAGTGGTGTATATTTTAATGTTTTTTCATCTGTCGTTGCTGCAGATTGCCTTTGGTAGTGCCTCGCCCTTTATTCTGTGGCTCAGTCTCTCTGGTGAGTGTGTCTTCTCTCAAAGCAACAGAATACGAATTGGCCTTACCCAAAGTTATATTAAAAAAGAAAATATACATGCATGCCAAAAGACAAACAATATACTAATGCTGTTCGCATGAGTGAGTTTAACTGTTTTATTAATGTTCACTAAGGAAAGCAAATTGTGTCATTTTTTTGTGTGCAGCAAATGATGCATTATTTTTGAATGCAGAAATATACAGAGGGTGCCAAAAAGAAAAATATAATAAACAACATATACAGATAACATCTCTTAAAACATTTTTTGACACCCTCTGTATATTGGCTACTTGCTGCATGGCTTAGGAAGATTTGCATAAACTACTAATGTGTACTATTTGTATTAACACAAAACAGTTCTGAATTATAAAAGTGTTTTATTCTGTTAATTGTTTCTGCAGATTAACCTGAACATTGTTCCTGGTCAGAGTAAAGTAACAAAGTATTTTTTTAAACATAATTAAGTTTTAACATAATTCACTTAACATAATTAAGGGAATTACTTTGTACTTAAGTAATTATATTTTCTGCAAGTTTTTTTGTACACCCTTACTTGGCTAACTTTTCCCATCTATGTTACTCATGCAAATTGAAATCTTGTAAATGAGAGGGAATTTGATGCCTTTGGCAAAATGGCAGTACAGTAGCTGTGCTGTTAAGTAACTGTGAGTAGCAGTGGAGCCAGTGTAACAAGGTGGTGGTAGTGATGCTGCCTCAGCCCCACCAGCTACAGTACAACTGTTAGAGGAGAGCCCTTGTGGTCATGTCTAAAACATTTTCTTTTCTTTGAGTTAAAGATTTATTGTACCAGATAGTGTGTCTCTTGTATGTGCCAGAAATACAGATACTCTCATTTAGAAACTCACTTAGTTGTGCAGTCGCTGTTGTAAATGTGGCGTTGCCTGTTTCTCGGTTTTATCAAGTAGGTCTTAAGTATTAAAACATTATCCAGTTAAACATAGATATCATGGGACTGATAACTTTTTTCTTTGTGTGTATTTAAACTGTCCATGCACTTTTAGAACATGGAATGCACTTTTAAGTCATTTGCATAGAATTAAAGTGACTGGTTCAATTAGAAAGCTGTATATTTAAGTGCCACTTGTGTTCTTGTAAGGATATTGTCTCTGAAAGAGATTACTTGGCTCATATTAATGCAAACCTAAAGAAAAAAGTTGTAACTTGCATGTTTTTAGATTGTAATTTTCAGACAGACATCTATGGCACAAAAGCAGAATCCACATTACTTATACATTAACAAATTTTAAAACAGAAATTGTGGTTTATTGTGGTTTCTTGGAAATCTGTGGAAAATGCTTCAGGTGATGGCATAGTTGAACCATACTCTGATGTACAGCCAGATTATAGTGATGATGCCTCAAAGGACCTTCCTAATGAAATTGAACACACATTTGCAGAAGCTTTGTTAAATTTAGAACATTTTATCCATGTACCAAGCACCGCAATTAACGATTTCTTGCTAGAGATTTACCACTTAAGTTCCCATATTAATGGGGTTCTGGTTGAAATTTTTCTGAAGGACAAGCTCGAGGTTGACAGAGGAGTCATAGAGGAAATAACCACTTCTTTGTGCACAGGATCAGACTTGTTCGTCCAGCACATCCTAGATCTAGGGAATTTGGAAGCCAAGTGAAAAATCTCGAACTCTGTCATGTTCCTCAAACTGTTTGTGAACAATGTTTTTATAGTGTCAGGGTGTATTATCCTGCTAAAAGAGGCCACTTCCATTAGGAAATACTATTGCCATGAAGGGGTGTTACTTGATCTCCAGTAATGTTTAGCTTGCACTGTTTACTTGCTGCCTTATACTGTATATCCCACCACTACAGGTGCCACTTTAAGGAGATAATAAGTTATGCACTTGTGGTGTTAATGTAAAGGCTGATCGATGTCACTGTATGTAATAGTGGGCAAAGGGACTTTAATCAGCGTCACGTGATCACAACTCGTAATCCAAGGTTCCACTACATATACTGTATACACTACATATACTGTATATATTGGATGGGTTGGATGTACTGCCATATTCTCTGAAACGCCTTTGGAGGCGGCTTATGGTGGAGAAATGAACATTTAATGCACGAGCAACAGATCTGGTTGACATTCCTGCTGTCAGCATGCCAATTGCACGCTCCCTCAATGCTTGTGGCATCTGTGGCATTTTGCTGTGAGACAAAACTGCACATTCCAGGGTGGCCTTTTATTGTGGGCAGTATAAGGTACACCTGTGCACTACTCATGATGTCAGATCAGCATCTTGATGTGGCACACCTGTGAGGTGGGATGGATTATCTCAGCAAAGCAGAAGTGCTCACTATCACACATTTAGACTGATTTGTGAACAATGTTTGAGAGAAATGGTAATATTGTGTATCTGGAATGAATTTTAGATCTTTAAGTCCATCTCATGAAAAATCGGAGCAGAAACAAAGGTGTTGCGTTTATATTTTTGTGGAGTGTATATATATATATATATCCAGATACTGTGAACTTTGCTGAAAACCAAATTCAGAAAAGCTGGACACTAAACTCTAAACAAAAATTTTTGAAACATCCTTGTTGTAGCTATATATAAAGTGAATACATTAAAACACTGAGCAGGAATTGATGGAAGCCTTAAGGCTGAAATAAGGCTTGTTATTGTTTTGGAAATATTGGTAGTTAAAAACCCTGAATAGGAAACCAATTTATCACAGGACCATCTCCCAAACACCAGTACACACACTACTCTCAGTCACAACACAAGGCAATTGTATTGTCAATTTAAGTACTGGCATGTTTTCCGAGAGTGTGAGGACACTGATGAATTTTGAGGAAACTCGGGTGGACGTTTGTGTTTTTTTGGGTGATAAGGCAAATAAATCAGAATTAGTACTAGTTCCAGAAACCTGCTTATTGAACATGAACAATTGCTTTTAAACATTTGAATGCAGCATTTTCTTATGCTAGGTCAACCCATTTAAACAATTCTATGCAAGTTCAGACAAAGGACATATTAGCCATGACTGATTATTTACTCATTAATGGGATGTTTCTGCTTCCCAGGGGCAAGTAAGCGATAGTGTATGTGTTAGGCCACCTGGCCAATTAGGTGGCCAGCTGGTGCTACATGTTTTACCCCGCAAACTGCTTTAATGATGACATCACTCTATTCTTCACAGTGTAAAAAAGGCCACCTGTCCTTGTAAACATTCACAGATAAAATCCTATTATACAAGAGCCCTGCTTACTTCTGTGAGAAGACTTTTATTGGGCGTTTTTGGAAGGAGTCTCCAGTTTAAGGGCATTGGTACAGTCAGAGGTCAAACGTTTCTGACGAAGCAAGGGCTTTAAGGTCACAAAGTAATAGTTACTAGGCAATGAATAACATCCTTATATGGAAACCATACGATATGGATAGTACTGATGTTCATGTAACATTATTATGAAAATGTAATAGTTTTTGGTTAATTATTAAATTTGATATAAAGGTGCCAATATGTTTTTAAAGGGAGTTGTAAAGTGTAAAAATTATGTACAGTGCGAGCACAGTACTGCAAGTAGTATTAGACCTACATTTGTTATTTAAACTTCTCAGGGGAAATTTTTCTATTTTACAATCGAGAGAATGTATGTTGACGAGGAAATACTGCATGTATGCCGATAAAGAATCCCAGACCATAGAAGAACGATCGCCACAATGACAGGAAAAGACAATGCTGCTAACACAATGTCCTTCATGGTAATTCATGTTAGTACAGAGTGAGTAAGGCATAGCTTAAAAAATAAGAGCCAGCAAATGACACAAATCTACAGGATTTTCACAGCCTAAACTGCACGTCCAAAAATTTGTCATGTAAAAAAAATCATAAAACATGAATGCATCATTTTCCTTTGATGCTGAGATATGAAGCTCCTGAGGTTGATTTTCCATGTCTTGCAGAGTCTCTTTTTAGCAAATGAAATGATCACATTTATTAAGGAGCATCATACTTTTTCAACCCATTAATAATTGTACTGTATCCATCACCATTATGCATCATTATGCAAACATCTAAATCAGCCAATAAAATGGCAGCAACTCAATGCACTTAGGCATGCAGACATGGTCAAGATAAAACCAAGCATTAGAATTAGGAAGAGTGGTGAATTAGTGACTTTGAACCTGGCATGGTTGTTGGTGCCAGACAGACTGGTCTATGTATCTCCAGAACTGCTAAATTACGTCGATTTTCATGCACAACTACCTCTAGGGTGTACAGAGCACATATCCAGTAGTAGAAGTTACCTGAGCAAAAATGCCTTGTTGATGCCAGGGGTCATATGAGAATGGGCAGAAATAACAAATTGTTTACAACTGATGTACTGTATTAGGAAGAGTATCACTGAACATACAATACATTACATCGAACCTTGAAGCAGATGGACTACAGCGCCAAAAAAACACACCAGGTTCCACTACTGTCAGCTTACAATGGAAAATTGATGGTACAATTTGCAGTGGCTCACCAAAATTGAGCAATCGAAGATTTAAAAAATGTTGTCTATAATGCTTTGTTGTATAATGTGGTAGAAAAAGCATCAACACCTTCTGACCAGATATGACATTAACTATGTTACACTATATGGCAAAAGTATGTGGACACCATGACCTGTCTATTCCATAGTAAACATGGGTGTTAATACAGTACTGGTTCTTTCTTTGCTGCTATAACAACCTCCATTCCTCCAGAAAGGCTTTCCACAAAATTCTGAACCATGGATAAGAGGATTTTAGAATAAATTGTTTACAAGCACACATAAAGTCAGGCACAAATGCTGAAAATGCATTTAGTCTTCTGATTCATCTCAAAGTTACGTAGGCCACAAAGTTTTACCTTCAAATTTGGCAAACCATGTCCTGATGATCTCACTTTCTTTGTGCACAGTCACAAAGAAAGTTTGAGGCTTTGTCATGGTGGGTGAGGTACATTGGAACTTAGTTTCAATGAAACTTAATTATACAGCATTTCAGACAATTGTGCATTATTAACTTTGTAACAACAGTTTGGACAAGGCCATATATGGATGTTTTGTTCAGTTTTCCATATATTACTGGTTTTAGTGTTGAAACAACAACTGTAACTGTGAGTGTAAAATATATTGGGTTTGAAAAGTTTTAAACCAATTTTTTTGTGTGTATGTGATGCTCACCAGAAGCTATGCTTTCTTCAGCAGCTTTGCTTCACTAAAAGTTAAACACAAAATACACACAGCTGAAAGAGCTAGCTTTTTTTTCCTTTTTTTTTGCATCAACTTTAATATTCTCTGTATAATGCTTAATAAAAATGTTCTTTGTTCAACACAGGAACTAAATATTCCTATGTCATCAAATGGCAAATGGGACACATTTAGGATAACGACTAGATTAAAATTCGCCAGATGTTTACTGTACAATTTCCTAAAGAATTATGCAATGGCATCACTTGAGCGAGCTCTGCAAAATAGCAAAAGGAACCACTGTCTTTTTACATGCTGTTTTTGTAATTATTATTACAGCTGACATCATGTATAAAGTGTTCTATCTCAATACATTATAGTATCTTTAAAAATTAATACAGTCTGACTTTTTAGTTAAACTTCTTTGCCATTTTTTTAATGTGTACAACCAAAACAAAAAAACTGCCTCAAAATTTCCATGGCTAAAAAATCAATTCATACCTACAACAGATGTCTCTCATCACCTGGATATGTTTATTTTCTCATGCTCTCACCATTTCCCTCGGGTGGAATTAAAATCAAAACCGTTAGTCCTAACCATCCTCAACGTTACACACAAATAAACATCTCTTACTCACGTTTATCCTGAAACACCCTCAAATCCTCGAGGCTGAATGCGTTGTCCTGGTCTTCTGGAGCTTCTGATTTGCAACAATGAAAATTGTTAAAAGCGCTATACAAATAAAGTTGAATTGAATTGAAATTGGAGCAGCAGCTCTGTATCTAACTGCGATTTTTCTGAATTCTGTTAATGCAATGATTCTGATATGATATTGCTGTTATAGTGTTATTCGTCACATATGCATTACTGTACAGTAAAATTATTCCTTCATATATCCCAGCTTTGGGGCTGGGGTCAAGGACCCACAATGGCAGACTGGTAGAATTGGGCCTTTTATCCACTATAAGCAACCATTTTTTACATCATTGTACATAAAACCATTGTGAGAATTGGCAAATTGTTGTGTTGTAAGAAGCGTGCACCACTTCAGGGCATGTCATTATGGGTAAATAATCAATATTTTGGGAGTAAGAGTATCTTGATTCCAGTAATTAGTATAGTATTTTCCTTTAACAGAGTGCCCTGTTATATAAATAATTTATTTCCTAATACCCCTATCTCACCTACGCGGTTTTATCACAATTCACCGCAAGTTACGGTTCACCATTGCGTTTAATTACGTTTCCATCTGTTTAACATGTTACATTTTTTTAGCGGTCCTCGCAGAAACTCGCGGACCTTGCAGAACTTTGCAGAACGTTGTAACACTGCAACTCACTGTGAGTCAAACCACATAGATGACATAAGGGTATAAACATTGTAGGGCTATACTGAGGGGAAACTTATCCTAATATAAAAACATATCGTCGTGCTTTTGTGAACTTTTCTCTCTCATCTCTCATGCATATTGTGAGTATCATTTAAGTCAACCAGGGCATGTGATAAAACTTCTTGTGAATAAAGGCTTAAAACCAACTGACACATAAAGAAGCACAGTATGGTGATGAGACTTTAAGTCACATTAAAACATCTAAAGGGTGCAAACTGCTCAGAGCCCAATGCAGATGAGTGTAATGTGTGATCCCTGAAAACCAAAGGATGACTTGTCACCAACTTGTGGAAAAGACGCCTCTGTCTGTGGGAACTGTATGCCCAATCATTCATGAACATCACTTGCACATTATTATTATTGCAGAATCCTTTATACAGTCTTAACCTTTCCCACATGTTTGGACCATTAAAGGAATTCCTGGGAGGCCAAGGTTTCAGGTGATCACGACTCCAGCCTACTACTGAAACACTGGGATATGTGCAAAAGTTTTTACTCTCATAACTGATCTGTTATACTGCACTGTTAGAATTCCTTTTGTATTACCTCCTGAATTGTGATTGAGGCAAACTCAATATCTGTCTAACCTTACAATAAGTATTAACAAAAACAATTGCTTGTTTATTTATTTATTATTTTATTTATTTATTGCAAAAATAGAGTTTTGCACAGAGATCTTGAGAACAAAAGATCAGACAAAGAAATCAACCGGTTATGTCTAGCCTTAAAAACCCCACTGCCACAGCAATCAGAGGAAGCTAGGATTAATAAAAACATTGAGTCTTAGAGATTCAGTTAATCCTGAGCTGATCTAATCCCTCAGTTAATTTATGAACATTGTTTACAGTTAAAATTTTACCACTTCTTAGGATTAGCGCATTTTAGAAGCATTATTATGCATCTTTCCCCTTTTCTTTTTACCTCAGAACTTTATATAAAAAAAAAAGGTTAGCATAGCAGCCTTATGTCAGCGAGTTTACACACTGGCTACATTTAACCTAAATGTAAACCACCACAAACAGCCAAACTTTTAAATGAAGCTCCTGTTTAGCTGCAATGTACAATGCTAGGAGACTCTTCACACAGATTTATTTTTCAAACTACAGGAGGATAGGAGCCATGTTGTTTTTTTGCTTCCAGTCAATAATCACACAACTTTGTTTTAGGCCCTGCACCTCCTTTGTCAAAGCTCCATCACACTCTTAAACGTGAAGCCGTTTGTTTTAGGGGAGCGCGGTTTATTGTTTTTCGAATTCCCTAAGTGTGTAATGTTCCAGGAGATTAGCATTTAGCCTTGAATTATGGTCTGTACATGAACTGGAATGTTCCAGAAGCTCTAAAGGCTAATGCTGAACCGCTGTATCAATCAGCTGTGCCATGGAATATATCAGTCAGCACTGATTCAGACATTAAGGCCTTTATAGTATATGCAACACACACACACATTTTTTTTTCCACCCACACCATACCATACACACACTACACACCTCATATTCAGAACAGGCTTTTGCAGCAGCACACTTTAAACACACACACTTGCAGCTCATATTTTTGAGCACCCACTCTATTTAAACAAACAAACAAAAAAAAACAGAAGCCATTACCCTAATAGTTTCCAGTGATAAAAATAAATAAATCCATCCAGCAGGACTGGTGCATATTGGCAAAGCAAATATTTGCCAGAGCGGTGCTTAAATTTGACAAGAAATGCTTTTATTTATTACTATTTTTTTGTTTAGTTTTTTGGTTGACTCTAGTTCAGTTTGTGTTTGTTGTTCATCTTCATAAGATATAGCTATTTGGGTCTTTTTTTCATACTTTTCTATCTTTCACTGTGCATCGTACCAACCCCAGTACGACAAAGTTGCTCCTGTTGGGTCTTTGAGTTGGACCCTTAACCCTCAACTGCTCAGATGAGAAAAATGTTGGAAAAAAAAAAAAGTTTCTCTGGATAAAGTTATCTGCCAAATGCTTAAATGTAAACATACCGTATATAGCTAATTTTTCAAGTTATACAGTCATGTGTTAGTGCCCCTCTTTTAATTTTACATGTTTTTGTGTAAAAAGCA
The DNA here is from genome assembly GCF_024256425.1 of Clarias gariepinus. Classification (NCBI taxonomy): domain Eukaryota; kingdom Metazoa; phylum Chordata; class Actinopteri; order Siluriformes; family Clariidae; genus Clarias; species Clarias gariepinus. The sequence goes on along the minus strand of NC_071115.1, from coordinate 24,428,308 downwards.
TTAAAAATCATCTGATCATACAGTAGCAGGTCTTATTATTAAGTAAATATAATTTAACCCGAACAACAACATCAATTTTTTTTCACTATGCCATTATTTATTTAACAAAAATAAAGGCAAAAAAACCATGGGGGTTATACTATGTAAACCTGATTCGCCTTGTGGATACGCCTGAAGCAGCAGTAAATTGTAGGAATGACTATCATACCCCACATTGTTTTGGTCTATTCTTCTTTACAACATTGCTCCAGTTCATTGAGGGTTTGGGGGCATTCATTTATACATAGCTCTGTTAAGGTCTAATTTAGGGTCTGTAAAGGTCTTTTAATTTGCCTCTAGAATATTCTGGTATACCTGGAGCTCATGGTCCTATGGCTGCAAAACCAAGCCCAAATCATTACCCCTCCACCACCATGCTCGACAGTGGTTTTGAGGTGTTACTGCTAAAAAGCTGTTTGGTTTTCTCCATACATGGTGCTGGGCATTAAGGGAAAAACAACTCCACCACCTCTCTCAACTGTCCATAGGACATTGTTCCAGAAGCCTTGTGGTTTGTTCAGATGCAGTTTTTGCAAACCTCGGTTGTATTTCCATTTTCTTTTTAGATAGGCTTTTACCCGCAACCATTCCTTGCAAACTGTACTTGTTTAGTCATCTTCTAATTATTCCAGATAGCACTACTTTGTTGACCCAACATCGGCAAATTGTTGGTAATCTTTTGTCAGTGCTCCGATGTGGGCCCAATGTTGGGCCAATGGCAGTTCAAATGCCCACGTTGGCATCAGTGGTTGGCCCAACGTCATTTTGTTGGCCACGGTTAGCCTATTGGTGGCCTATTGGCCTATTGGTGGGGCCAAAGATAAGTTGCCCCAACATTGGTTCAGTAGGTAATGGCAAGGTTGAAAATTTAAATTGAAAATTAAATGATATTGTTTTAGCTTTGTGCAGCAGGCTCTCTCAATGATGCCATCACATCATGAGCTCATATGAGGGTTGGTTACCAATCTAGTACATAAATAATACTGGAATAACTATATATCTAATTCAGTGGATACCTCAGTTGGCCAAATGTTGGTCCAACAATGTCACCTGTATTGCTCGAATTCTCCCTAATAGCCAGCGACACTTCTCTGTGTTCGCTTTGCTGGCTGATCAATGTTGTAAGCGTGTGTACATGTCAGGAAGTATCACCACTTTCCATGTGTGAACAATGTGTACAAAGGAGGATTGCTAGCTATTTGTCAATATAATTCTGTTTTCTAAATATTGCTTATAGAACTATGAATATTTAGTGATCCACAATGACTAAATAATTTGTAAGAAAATGCAATTCTTCAAGGGAATGAGACAGGGAAACAACAAATTGCCTATTATTGCTTATGCACTCTAGTGTGTGTTGAACACAAACACTTTATACGCTGCCAAAAGACTTTTAGCAATATTACTGGAAGTATATGTCCTATAGTCATAAATTATATCTAAATGGATCTGCTATGATGTCAGCTAAACAATGGTGATAATGTGTTGTTATTCATTTTTTGTTTTCTCTGTTGTTATTTATGGCTAAATGACAGATGCAGGTATAAAAGGTTAAGAATTTATGTACCAATAATACAGTTAAAACAACTAAAAACAATAGTTATATTAATAGGTTTATTGTGGTACAGTTCATAAGGTGCAACAGTTAATTTAAAAAAAAAATTTTTCATTTATTTTTTTGTGTTTTCTAAACTTATAACTGTTAAATTTATTGTGCTTTGAGCTCATCTGTGAACATTGTCAAACAGGTCACTAAATGGAGCTTATCGCTGAAAGAAAACTAACACCCCACATAGGGCCAACCTTGTGATTAACTACTGAAACAAAATTGTGCTAATGTTGGGCCAACCTATCTTTGGGTAACCGGACAAAATGACATTGGCCCAACGGATGCACAGCTTTTGGCCCAACGTTGGTCTTTCAGTGGTGTGCTACTGTATCTGGGGTGCTGTCATGGACTTTAACATTTAAATCAGTGAGGTGTGTAGAGTGAGATATACAGTAGCTCTTCATTCATTGCATAGTGAATTTCCTGGGACATCCACTCCTAGGACATCCACTCCTGTTTTTCCAGATTGATGTGCAGAAAATGGTGTCTCTAAAACTACTGCTTATGTCTATCTCTCTTGGTATTGTGTTAACACTACCAAAATGTCCCAAACTGCAAATCCGAACTTAAAGCAACAGAATTTTAACCTTTATTTGGAGCATTTATGCTGACTAGCATCCATTTATACAATGACCAACAAACATCCATGGTCTCTTAAATTACTAAGAATTCTTGGAATTCTGATCATAGGTTGGGACAAATACAACAGCTTCCTGTGCACAGTGCGTGTATTTCATTTCACCCAACTCTTAGTGATGTAATGTTACATCTTTGTTTGATTTTTTTTTTTTTTTTGCAGACATATTACTGTGAGGTGCATCTTAGCTCCCAAATTACTTTCCTGTAATATTGCAGCACTTTCCCAAGTGGTCCAGTGGTAAGCACAGAGTACTCCCACCACAGTGACCAGAGTTCGAGCCCTGCTCAGGCCAGTTTGTTTTTAAACTCATTTTTGCAACATTTATCATTACATTGTCATGTAATCAGCATTGTTCCGATGTCATTTCATTAAAGTAAATCAAATTTTTATAAGGCAATCATACACTAACACTGTCCCAACATCCTTAAAGTTGTCAGATTAACATCAACGACCACATTTTAACATCCAAAGATTTACGCTGCATACAGTGGACTCTTGGATTACAAGCATAATTCGTTCCGGAAGCAGGCTCGTATTCCAAAACACTCGTAAATCAAATAAAATTTTCTTAAAAGAAATAATGGAAACTCTAATTATTCGTTCTACAGCGCCCCCCCTCCCCCCCCCCCCCCACACACACACACACACAAAAAAAAATAATAATAAAAAGTAATGAACACAAAATATTAAGTAAAAATAAAATAAAATAACCTGCACTTTACCTTTAAAAAAAAGTAGAAATAAATCCCGACAGATAAATGTTTCGGTTTGTGCACGCAGGCGCAGTGTGTGTGTGTGTGTGAATCTAAAGTGAGGTCCCCTCTCTATGAAGGTAAAACAGTAGCAAAACCCGAGAGCTTGCAAATTCGAATGTGAGAACTTGTAAAATTAATATTTGTATTTGTAAGTTGAAATGTATACTCACAGCTCTGATGTGAAAAGCTGCATCTATCGATTTGCACACATAGACAATACTCAGAAAACCTGTGTTTTAAATTCGAAGTTGCAGATTAATAGTGACAAATGTGTAACGTGTCATTCACATAAACAAAATGACAGTCAAAATTGCGTACTACACATTTATCTTTGCGCTTTACTTCAGTTTCGCTGTACAACCACAAGTCGGCGCTCACAACCTCTCAGATCTGGCAGTACAACCTCAAATCCCGGTGCTCTGACTTTTGCTACTCATTTTGCGATATTCCTGTAGCAAAATTCACTTGTGCACTTGTAAACGCGAACTTGAAAGAGCAGAGTCGGGGGCGGGGCTGGGGTGGGAATGAAGTCATTTTATTGGTCGATGCCTCACCAATAAACAACGCCAGCCACAATGCAAACATTTGTATGCATATGTATCAGCTATTTTGTTTTTAAACGCTTGGAAAATATTTTAATGAAATATCATTAGTTTTACTGGATTTTATATACCAGTAAAAGTGCAGCAATGTCGTTTAATTGGTTGGCATAGACGACCACCACCACCGAAACGGCGTGAGCTGCTCTGTGTAGTCTGTGACGTCATCGCGCACAAAACGTCCCACTTCATTGGCTGGCTCCAACCAATTAAATGTTCATTGGTGAGGCATCGACCAATAAAATGACTTCATTCCCACCCCAGCCCCGTTTACAAGTGCACAAGTGAGTTTTGCTACAGGAATATCGCAAAATGAGTAGCAAAAGTCAGAGCACCGGGATTTGAGGTTGTACTGCCAGATCTGAGAGGTTGTGAGCGCCGACTTGTGGTTGTACAGCGAAACTGAAGTAAAGCGCAAAGATAAATGTGTAGTACACAATTATGCCTGTCATTTTGTTTATGTGAATGACACGTTACACATTTGTCACTATTAATCTGCAACTTCGAATTCAAAACACAGGTGTGCAAATCGATAGATGCAGCTTTTCACATCAGAGCTGTGAGTATAAATTTCAACTTACAATTACAAATATTAATTTTACAAGTTCTCACATTCGAATTTGCAAGCTCTCGGGTTTTGCTACTGTTTTACCTTCATACCTCTCCCTCTTTCTCGTCTTACGCAATTACCCTTCCTCCAGTCTTTTCACACCTGCGCACACACAACGGAAACACTGGTTTATCGGAAAAATAAACAAGAAATCTCTCTAATGACACTCGATTGAGCGACACACTGATGAAATCACTGCTGTAAAGTAAAAATAAAACAAATTACCTGCACTTTACCTTTGAAAAGAGTGTGTGTGTGTGTGTGTGTGTGTGTGTGTGTGTGTGTGTGTGTGTGTATGTGTGTGTGTGTGTGTGGCACTGTGTCCAAAGATGTGCACCACACAGACACACACAGCAGGCAAAGAACAGGCTAAGCCTTGAGGAGAGAGAGAAAATAGATTTTTAACCTCTCTAATGAGACTTGATTTTGCTTTACATGCGCGCTGTAGACACACGCATATAGACACACGCATATAGACACACGCATATAGACACAAAATATAATATGTTTTACGCACACACACGTGGTCACAGTGTTATAGTAAACAGTACACGCGTGCACGGATGTTGATCATACTAGAAATAGACGCGCACTAAGACCCAGCAGGGGAGACGATTACCCACAATTCCGGAGCGAAAGAAAGATAAAAAATGTTGGTTCAGTTGTGATCACGTGACGCTAGGCGTCAAAACAAGAAGCGCATGCGTGATACATGATACACAGTACTCGTAAATTAAGGCTTGTTTATTTTCCAAGTCAGAATTTATTAAATATCTTTTCTTGTCTTGGGAAACACTCGCAAACCGCGTTACTCGCAATCCGAGGTTTCACTGTAGTTAACTTCCTACTTCACGATCCTCAGTTAAGCAAGCTACATATATCAGTCAAACATAACTTTATTACCACAGACAACTGAACACTGATTACTAACTATACACCAGTAAACTTGTGACTCACTGGGGAGCAAAGCTAGCCGCCTCGGGTATGATTAGAAGGGTGATTCCATGTGCGTGTGTGTGTGTGTGTGTGTGTGTGTGTGCGCGAGTCATCCTACACAGTAGCCCCTCTCCACCTGCTTCTTCTCTTATCTAATACTAGTCACGATTCTTTTCAAAGGTACAGTAAGGTGCACGGTAATTTGTTTGATTTTTACTTAATATTTTATATTAGTTGTTTTTATATAAATATTTTAATGAGTTAAGACTCATTTATCCAGATAAATGACTGTTCAAGCAAAGAAAGTCAAATAATTTTTAACCACAAAATATTTTTTTAATGTTTGTTTAATGATATCCTGAGTTTGACATTGTTTACCAACCAAAGGATTTTTGTTTTTTTTGTTTTTTTCCACCACAGCTCAGAAGACTAAACCTCCCTGCCAGCAGAGGTCACTGAGATCTAACCAGTTGTTCAGTTCATCTTTACTTTCTGGTTTGTCTCTATACTATATAAGCACATGGTTTACTTTTTCGTGCAGTCTTTCCATTCTTTCAAGACCGGTTCTAAGTCTTATTTTCACAATTCGCTTTATCTGTGTCGCGATCACTTTGTTACTTCGTGCTTCAATACACATATCTTCTTGATTTGACGATTTGTGCCGTCACCGTGTTCGCCATGTTTGGCTGTTGCCTGCCAAATGATGTGTATTTTGGATTGTGTTATATTAAACTCTAGACATAGATTCTTGTTCTTCTACCAAGTCTGCTTCATTACATTTTTCCTCAATTAAACGATCTGAATGGAGGCCATGTTTGTTCACATGATAAAATCCTGTTCCCTGATTCGTACAACGCTGGAAACTGTTGCTATATTTCTTCCAGATAGCATGGTTTCACTTTTCCATAAGGAAGTATTCAGGGCTTCGATCACTATTCATGTTAGTTTAAAACATTGTGTATAAAAGCCACTGGCCAAAAAAACGTTTATTTTTGTTTAGATAAGTGATCAGATATCCATTCGTAGGATTTATGGAGAAAAGTTCTCACAGCTGTTTTATCTCCGTCTGAAAATTTCTCTCTCTTGCTCGCTCTCACACACAGACATACATATATCCTATACTGTGGGATGTAATGAGCTCTAATTTTTTTCCTTCTTGTCCTGAAGCAACAAAAAGGTCAAATGTCAACTGGCTAGTGACAAATAACCCAAAGAGCTTAACTATCTCTCGCTCCTTACAAACATGCTTAGAGTCAAACACCTTTTAAGGGACTTGGAGTTGGAAGACAGAGAAATGTCTGGCTTCAATCTACCCCTCACATGCACACTCACCCAGACATACAGTACAGTCTACAAGAAAGTGACCACACACACACACACACACACACACACACACACACATGCACATACACACACATAAAAGCATCATCAAATCAACAAATCAGCAGAACAAAGGCAAAGTTGTTTATTTAGAACAGACAATAATGAGGTTTCCTTTGTGTGTCTTTCTTTGCCTCTCTTACGCCTGATAGGAAATTCTCTGTGTGACAACTCACGCCTGGCTTCAATCCCACACACATACGTAGAGAGAGAGAGAGAGAGGGAAAGAAAAAGAGAAAGAGATTATGGTAATATTCTGTGTGTGTGTGTGTGTGTGTGTGTGTGTGTGTGTGTGTGTGTGTGTGTGTGTGTGTGTTAAAGTAACTAAGGCACTTTAGACAAGGGAACTTGTACTTTCCTTTGTTTTTTTCCCATGATGCACTGCTGCTTCCCTCTAGTGGTGATATGGACACTGCAGCATCATAAGCGTAGATTCATCCTGTTCTCCAGCACCAACCATAAATATCTAAAGAGAGATAGACCGTGAGAGAGAGAAAGAGAGATTGGAACTGAACAGCGAGAGAACATCTTGAACAGAACATATGCAGATAGTCATATTGAGGGTCATTCTTACAGTAACTTACAGTAATTTCTCCAAATAACACAACAGATTTCATATAGAATGTGTGTGTTTTGTACCTTTTGAGAGTTGATAGCATAGTGTGTTGTCAGTTTAGTGCAATGTTTTTCTGACGTAGCATGTAGCTACTGGGAGGGGAGTGAGGTATATTAGTGGCTTTTTGGACAATTGATGCATGAAGTTTCTTGTGTATTTTATGTTTCATTTATTTTACTTATTTAAGCCACTGGTCCAATAGACATTATCTCTGGTGGATTTAAAATGGCATCCAATAGAGGGCACATCTGAGCCTAAACATCTTGTTTAGCATTCATGTTTAGCTATGTAACGCACCTTGAATTTAAACAGGCTTATCAACTCTGTTTCAGTTTAAAACTTTGTCATTAGCATTACTGTTGTCTTGACCTCCATCTCAGTACAAACCCCTTCACTGTATATTCAAAAAGATTTGCTCATCTACTGTAGGAAATCTAGAAGACTAGTACCAAAAAAATATTTAAAAAAATATAATCAAACACTAAGTGTAGTAGTAAAACCGTTAATGATAATACTTTGGAATGGTTTAGAATTGTATGAGAGTTATTCAAGTGAAACCGGGACTTTGATTACAGAGAATAATAGAACACAGTTTTTCTTTCTCTATATAATCCCCTGCTACACTAATGCACTTATCCCAGTGCTTGGATACCATCAGGGTAGAATGTTTTCTCAGTACGCTGGAGCCATGATCGGACTTCCTGCTTCACGTCTGCAGGAAACTCCTTAAATGGTCCAAACTTGTGGAAATCGATTAGAGCAAGGTAGGAATATATAAAGGATGTGGCAATAACTTTCAGTTTAGTTCCTGTAATGTGCAAGTGGTGTTTATGAATGATTGTGTGTACAGTTCCCACAAACAGATGTGTCTCTTCCACAAGTTGGTGACAAGTTACACGTCACTTTTCAAGGACCGGGCATTTCACTCACTTCCATCCACAAGGAGGCAATGAGCTCCAAACCACCTAAGGCTGGAACATCACTCGCAGATGTACTGCCTTCTTCAAAATGTTTGTACAGTTCAAATTTTTTTACTGAGGCTAAGAATTAAATGCCTCTCATACATAAAAATGCAATTTAAGACACAACGCTAATTTTAGTTATTTTAGTGTCATCTGCCACCATTGCGCCATTTATTAGTTTCTGAGGACTTGCACAATGTGGCCATATTGCATACACATACACATAGTTAACAGCAAGCATAGAAAAGTACAATTGACATCACTGGGAATGTTCTAGTATTAATATATGCAGTAATTTGTAAAAGTTATCTTTTTCTAAAGAGTCTCATCTAGTGCATTATGATAAGTTACGAGTAATAAATCTTATCTATGATTGGTTAAAGCTTTGCTGTGCGGTAAATGTGAGCCAATCTCACAGCATGAAGGCGGGACTTCAAAAGCAGCATGTGTTTAGTGCAGTGAACTACGCTCTCTATCATATAGATTTCCATTCCAAGTAAAGGTTTAGCAGTACTTTATTTGTTGTGGGTTGTTTGCAGATGATATTTGCAGAGGATAGTGTATGCATAGTGATAATGTATAAAGAAAAACAGGTACTTACAGTATTGTATATCAAATGCTGGAATGAGCAGAAAATGTGATAATATTAACGTAAAGACTGAAGTAACTTTTTACCTTTTTTTCCCCACTCTTTACAAGCATAATTAGCAGAAAAGCATCTCAGAACACACAATATAGTAAACGATGAGGCAGGTGGGCCACAACAGTCCATCCAGAAACAGTAATCTGAGTCTATGGTGGCTGCATACTAAACTTTACAAGTTTTGTCTTTGGACCTGCATGTGTTTAATATGTTGAGGGAAATGTGAATATCATTGGGGAAATCTGTAAGATTGTTTAATCTGTCCCAGAACAATACAAATTCCTTTAAATCACGCTCTATGAGATGACACATTACAATATATACAGCACATTACAGTAGACAGATGAAATTGTTTATCATAATTATTCCGACCCTAGTTCATATTTTGGGGAACAAAGTACCATTTTAGTTTAAACTAATCTCTCTCTCTCTTTTCTTTCTTTCTTTTCTTGTTTTCTGTCTGTCTTGTTCTGACTCACAGTCACGCGTACACCTCTTACAGATCTACGTGGCTGCACAAAGGCCAAAATAAATACAAGCCACAGAAGCCGCAAAAATGTCTCTTATTCCACACTTTGCTCCTTTTCTTTCTTCCTCTCTAGCCTGCTCATGAAATCATGACATATTGAAGAGCACAGAATCCTCAAAGCTAAAATTTGGTGTTGGACTGGTCAGAACAGTGTAGTCAGGAATTTAGGTCAGAGATATGGTATTACATTTGATTTTTATAGTGAGTAATGTTCTGATACTAATAAGGACATTCAGGTCCTTGTGGCCTTGCACATCCAGAGTAGAGGGTTCGATTGCCACGCTGGGTCTCTTTGTGTGAAATTCTTTATGCACATTCTCCATGTGTTAATGGGTTCCTTCTGGGTACTCTGGTTTCCTTTCACAGTCCAAAGACATGCAGATTAGGCTAATTGGTGTTCCTGAAATTGCTCAGTGTGTGTACATGGCCTGCGATAGAAAGTCTCCTAGGATAGGCTGCTTCTTTAACTTTCTGAATTGGAGTCTAAGAATCATTTTAGTTGGCTAAAATTTAAATACAATAATTTTTAATATTCAAATAGAAAAATTTTATTTGACTAAATATATTAAACAAAAATAATTTTGGTTAACTAAATTTATACATTTGAGTCTGAAAGTTACATGAATAAAGCAATAGACACATTGTGCATGCGTGCACTAATTTAAATTCAGTTCAGTTTTATTCATAAAGTGCTTTTAACAATGGTCATTGTAGCTTTACAGAATAAAAAAAATGTGTGAAGAAATATGTATAAATCAAAATGATCATATTGTCCCTGATGAGCAAGCCGAGGCCAACTGTGGCAAGGAAATACTCATAGAGATGGAACTATAAGAAACCTTAAGAGGAACCAGACTCAACAGTGAACCCATCCTTATTTAGGTAATAACAGATAGCAGGGGTTGATCTGCAGTCATTCTGTGTGTTAGCAACCTGGAAGTTCAGATTAAAGGGGTTTCAGTTAGTATGGAGTTTTGTTATTGGAGGCTCAGGTACAATCTGCCTGTGGGAATTTATGTCCTGAACTTTTGAGCGAATACAGTCACAAGTTATCAGAGTATAGCTGTCTGCATCATCTGAGTCCAAGACCATCTTCATCGTAATGTGAAACCATCCCCAGACACCACACACATTCCAGGAGACCACATGGGGCCTCCATGCAACAAGATCTCCAACCAGTATTGGGGCACAATTCCAGAAGAGTGGGTCTGAATCACTGTTATTACTCACTCACTCATCTTATACCGCTATACCGCTTCATCCTGTATTCAGGGTCACAGGGACCCAAGCCTATATCCCAGAAGGCTTAGGGCACAAGGCAGCATGCACCCTGGACAGGGTGCCAATCCATTGCAGGGCACACACACATACACACAATCATACACTCATTCACACTCTAGGGCAATTTGGGACCGGCAATTAGCCTAATCTGCTGCATATCTTTGGACTGTGGGAGGAAACCAGAGTACCCAGAGGAAACCCACCCAGCACGGGGAGAACATGCACACTCCATGCACACAGAGGCGGGAATCAGCCTGTTCGGGAATCGAACCCGGAGACAGGAGGTGCTAGGCGACAGTGCTAACCACTACACCACCGTGCTGCCTCACTGTTATTAATCCTGTTGTATTTAAGATCTTATGTACAGTACTTTAAAAGTGTCCTCTAGGTGTAGTCAGTTTGTCTGTTGTTTTGTTCATGTTCATTGTTTGTGTCCCTGCTTTAAGTCTTGATATAGATTGTTTTGTTTATTTGACACATTGTGTATTTCAATCCTTTTCACCTTATCCTCAGAGGAAGCAAGACCTCAGATTTAGAACAAGCAGATCCAGGAGAACCTAAGGCAAGTTAATCAGCTCCAGGACCAACCTATCCTTAGGCTCCTTTAAAGATAACATTTTTGATGGGTATTGGGGTGGTTGGTGGGACTGTCACAGGTGTTTGTTGGCAGGTCCCATGCAGCCGAATAACAAGAGCAGTACCACAGCGGAGCTCAAGCTGGGTGCCAACAGAGCAGCCTTCAAACTACAGTAACATATTCACTGCATTCGTACAAAAAAGAAATCTTGTAAATTTATCATTCAATTTAATCATTCAATTCAATTATTATATATAATTATTCAAGCTTAGTATTTTTTCTTTTGTTGAATTTTAATTACAAGAGAAAGACAATAGAAATCCTTTTCATCATCAAAACAGGATTAATTACACATCCCAAGGCTTAAGACAGCCAATTTGATAAAAAAGAAAATAATGCCTAAGTGTTATTTTAATTGAGTCCTACACACACAATCACACATACAGCTTATTAATGCTCTTCTGTAATCATGCATTAGTGGCTTCAAAAAGAAGGATGTGATGTCATTCTGGAAAGCTAGCGAAACATGTAAAAAAAAAAAGTGAGTCATTTTAAAAGGAGGCCAGGAGCTACGTGGAACTTTATTAAGTCTAAACGCAGAAATCAGCAACTCGACACAAAGCTTGACTACGAAAGCAGACTGACTGAAAGTCACACAAGAAAGAGAGCAAGAGAGAGAGAGAGACAGAAAGAGGAAAAAATAGAGTCAGAGTCAGGAGTTAGACAGTGATGGAGAGAGGCAGGCAATGTATGATGCAGTTCAAATAAATGTAAGTCTTTTCCCTCCGTTTCCCCAACATCCCCCTCTATCCCACACTCCTTTTCCAGCTTCTTGCGTCTGGCTGTCTCTTGTGAATGTAACAAGAGTGCACAAGCCCTGCTGAATCTGATTACCAGCTTTTTGAAACCTGACCCGCTCGCTCCATAAACGCTGAGCGCTTCATAAAAACATAACATACGAGAACAAGAAATGTGTTCACGATGCCAGCTGGAGACCAGCACAGCAACTAAGACGGAGAAAGAAAGACAGAGGCAAAGTGAGACAGGAGGATGCTAGTGCTAGTTAGCACAATGTTAAACATACACACAAGTGTACTGACGAGTGTGCAAAATAATTTTGCTTCCTGATAGTATATAGATAATGATAATAATAATAATAATAATATAAAAATAATGTATAGATTACAAATGAATGTTAGCACATATGTTCTAAAGAATCTGCAAACTGGAAATTCCTCGATGCTGTGACTTTCATGTGCCGGAAACCTTTTTGCATATTACTGACACTGGACCCATTCCATGAATATCTATAAGTTACTTCCTCTTTTTAACAAAATATATTATTAAATAAAATTATTATTCTTATTATGATTTTAGAAAATATTTTACTACATGTTTTTTTAGGCTTAGGATATCAATCACTTTACAACCTTTTGTTGCATTTTAGACAAAAAAAAAATTGGCAGATACAAAAACCTAAATATTAAACTTCTCCATTCTTACAGAAAGAAACGCTACTAAAAATAATTTGATACTTTTGCTGTGGGTACTTCGTGATCCACTTTTTTACGCTGTTTTATCCAGTCTTCTGGATAAGGCGAATGGAAAAATTCTGGTCAGCTGTTTTTTTTCAGTAGCGTGAAACAACCTGATGTCATGCAAAGCTGAAAACCATGCGTAGGAAGGAAGGAGCTAAAATTAGACCAGGGTAAGAAAATAATGGTGCAGCTACTAGTTCCATTGAGTCAATAAGCAATACATCATGCATCATTAGCTATAAATGATCTGCATGATAACAGTAAAACCTGATTTTTTAAGTACTGAATTAACGTATAATGAAATAGAAGATGCCAGTTAAATATAGCCTTAGTTAGACATTTAGATGGGTCTCTGGTACAGTATGTACAGTAGAAAGTATTCAGACCCCCTTAAATTTTTCACTCTTTGTTATATTGCTGCCATTTGTTAAAATCATTTAAGTTAATTGTTTCCCTTATTAATGTACACACAGCATATTGACAGAAAAACACAGAATTGTTGACATTTTTACAGATTTATTTAAAAAAAAAAATGAAATATCACGTGGTCCTAAGTATTCAGATCCTTTGCTCAGTATTTAGTAGAAGCACCGTTTTGATCTAATACAGACATGTGTCTTTTTAGGAAATATGCAAATAGTGTTTCACACCTGGACCTGCCATTCCCCCTTGCAGATCCTCTCCAGTTCTGTCAGGTTGGATGGTAAACGTTGGTGGCCATTTTTAGGTCTCTCCAGAGATGCTTAATTGGGTTTAAGTCAGGGCTTTGACTGGGCCATTCAAGAACAGTCACAGAGTTGTTGTAAAGCCACTCCTTCGTAGTTTTAGCTGTGTGCTTAAGGTCATTGTCTTGTTGCAAGGTAAACCTTCAGCCCAGTTTAAGGTCCTGAGCACTCTGAAGAAGGTTTTTATCCAGGATATCCCTGTTCTTGGCCACATTCATCTTTCCCTCGATTGCAACTAATCAGAAAAACACCCCCACAGCATGATGCTGCCACCACCATACTTCACTATTGGGACTGTATTGGACAGGTGATGAGGAGTGCCTGGTTTTCTCCACACATAGCACTTAGAATTAAGGCCAAAGAGTTCCATCTTGGTCTTATCAGACCAGAGAATCTTATTTCTCACCATCTTAGAGTCCTTCAGGTGTTTTTTAATGTGTCTTGCACTGAGGAGAGGTTTCTGTCTGGCCACTTTGCCATAAAGCCCCGATTGGTGGAGGGCTGCAGTGATGGTTGACTTTCTACAACTTTCTCCCATCTCCCGACTGCATCTCTCGAGCTCAGCCACAGTGATGTTTGGGTTCTTCTTCTCCCCCGAAACCTCAGTTTGGCCAAACGGCTGGCTCTGGGAAGGGTTTAAGGATTATGTAGGCCACTGCGCTCTTAGGAACCTTAAAGGGGTCATACGGTCCTACATGCACTTTTTCAAGCTGTTTGGACTAACAATTTGTGTTAGGAGAGTGTGTACACAACCACTCTACAATGATAAAGAGCCGCCCAGTGATTTTCTTTTCATTTATTAAAATAACATGCCCCTTCTAAAATCAGGCCAATCACAAATGCCTGTCACTGTGACGCCACACCGACAGAGGCCGCTCTTACTATAGTTAATTGACACTGGTGTTTTAGCAAAGACCCGCCCCGAGTGAGAAGAAGCTGTAGGCCATTGTTTCTCCATGCTGGAGAAATGTCGCCCAAGCCAGTGTGGTGTACAGTTGATGGGTGTAATAGCGAACACAGCAGTCGTCATTCACTACCGACATCTGAGCCGCTAAGAACGCAGTGGCTGAATTTAGTTTTTGAAGCTAACGTCCCCGATCTACCTAAATGCGTTCATGTTTGCGCTAATCATTTTTCACCAGACTGCTTTATAAACGCGGGTCAATATAAAGCAGGTTTTGCTAGGAAGCAGCTCCTAAAAATGGATCTGTACTAACACTTCATGTTCCTGCTTCATCTTTACCAGGCTCGGTGAGTGTAATTTCTTTTTCTATGAATCTTTGCAGATCACCTTTTCTCATAATCACGATGAATGCGGAGTGTAAGTTAACTTACACTCTCATAGAACATTTTATGTCGTCTTCCCTATGTACATTCGTCTCTATATAATTCCTAATCGCACGTTTATAATAAACAATGCATTAAGGTGATTGTCTAGTTGCAAACTGTGTACGTAGTCGGAAAACTATAATATGCTTACCTTTGTAACGCTAGATGGTTTATAACGGTGTCTGTCAATGATTAAGAAGTCATGTAAACACATCAGTAAACACATCGCGTTCATTGCGGCAGCGTAACAGCCCATTAATTCATGCCCATGCAGTGATGAGAAAGACAAACGAGTCGATGCATGTCCATTTTTTTTATTTCTGCATTGTCAGGCGATATTACAAACTTCCGGGTGGGTTCCGTACTTAAATCAAACCAAAAACTACTTAAGAAAACAGGCTCAGGCTCTATATTCCAGCTTATCTCACATTTTCGCGTTTTCGCACTTTGAACTGCATTACCCAGAAAGCATTGCCCGCGCTGCTTTGTGGGCAATGCTTTGTGGGTAATGCAGTCCAAAGCATTGCCCGCACTGGACTACACTCCCGTGGCTATACGCCACGTGTGTTGTGAAGACACGCCCCACAGAACTGGAGAGCATAAGATTATCAGCAGAGATCATAAGCATTTAAAGGAGCATGTACTGAAACAGGTTGCTGAGAACAGGGCTAGTTTTTACCAGGTAAAAGTATTGTTTTTTTACACAACCATTGAGAATTTTTAATTGAAGTATATTACAAACTTTTCATTAAGACACTAAAGAATCATATTAACATTTAATGAAAAATGGGACTGGATGACCACTTTAAGTGCAGCAGAAATTTTTTTTCTAACCATGGCCAGATCTGTGCCTTGCCACAATTCTGTCTCTGAGCTCTTCATGCAGTTCATTTGACGTCATGATTCTCATTTGGTCTGACATGCATTGTGAGCTGTAAGGTCTTATATAGACAGGTGTGTGGCTTTCCTAATCAAGTCCAATCAGTATAATCAAACACAGCTGGACGGAAAATGAAGGTGTAGAACCATCTCAAGGATGATCAGAAGAAATGAACAGCACCTGAGTTAAATATATGATTGTCACAGCAAAGGGTCTGAATACTTAAGCCCATGTAATATTTCAGTTTTCTTTTTAAATAAATCAGCACAAATGTCAACAATTCTGTGTTTTTCTGTCAATATGGGGTGCTGTGTGTACATTAATGCGGGAAAAAATAACTTAAATGATTTTAGCAAATGGCTGCAATATAAAAAAGAGTGAAAAATAGGCACTTAGATTTGCCCCCTAATGTGATTTCATTTACGAAAGATACCCTCTGCCCAGCTCTGCTAGTAGGGTGGGACTAAGCAGGAGCTCGTTTACAAAGACACTGAAACAGGGCATTTGGAGGAGAAGTGAAACAGAATTTTAAGATGATTTCCCCCTAATGTGCCTTTTTATTAGAAGAGCCCCTCCTTTGGCCTGTTGCTCACTGGATGGGCGTGGCTAAGCAGTAGTTTATTTACATAGACACTGAAACAGGAAGAGATCTGAAACAGAGTGAGTTTGTGGTGTTAAATTTTTTTTTAAGCTGGAGAGTTAACAGACACACATTGAGGTAGCTCTGAGACTTGTAGTGAGTTTGTATATTATAGTAAGTAGTAAAATAAGGTTTAAAGATAAGAGTGATTTTTGCCATGAATAAAGACCTTTAGGGTAATAAGTCTGAATTTCAGACTTTCATTGTTTTCTTGGCCGGGTGGAACAAAAGGTCCGATAATTATGGTTCCTATATGGTTAATAAAGAGTAAATAGCTAATGTTAGGTACTGTAGCTATCTGAGTTGTTTGTTTTTGTTTGTTTAAGGAAACTTGGAGAGCAGATGATAAGTTTGCATCCTATTTAAGACCCCCACAAAAGAACTTATAAAAACCAAGTTTTACTTGGATGAAGATCCCTGACTTTTGGTGGACCACCTTAAGTCTGGGTGGAGACTTTATATGTGGAAGAACTCCCCATTAAAGAAAAAGTTGATGAACCATACTTGTGCATGCTCGTGGGGCCATTCCAAGCTGAATGTTTAATTTCTGCCTTAGGTCACTAATTGTTATAATATAACAAAAATCCCACAGATACTGGCTAATTAGCTATCCATAATGTTGTATTATTCTAACCCTAGATGTATATTAAAGTTTTTTCACTGGCCAAACTAAAACTACAGATTCCCCTCAGATTTTCAAATGTTTTAGAAATAGATTTTTTTAATTTCTTTATATAAATAAAATAATAAATGACAATAACTTATAATTTAGCAGTGACTAATTTACTAATTACTTTTCTGCTTATAAAGCGGTAAAACAGCTTTTTTTCTTTGTTTTATCTCAAGAAATTTATATATGTAAAAAGTTTCACAGAAAAAAGTATTTTTGTGCAATTGAAACAAATTTAAGATTTAAGAATAAATTTGTTTGTATTCTGATTGATAAATTATACTCGTTATTTTTAATTCTAATAATTCTTGTTTTTGTGTTATTTTTTCTAACATTCATCACTCATCTGCTCTAGAAAAATATAAATCGTGAGCGTAATATATCATCTCTGTCAGATGACTATGTTCTGAAAACTGCGGTGGGTAGACAGAAGAATTTTTTTCCAAAGCTCAGATTGTCCTGTGCCAGTGACAGTAATGAGGTTAATATCAGAGGTTTTATTATTCCTACCCCTCCTATGTATGATCTAATCTACTGGCAATGTTAGCGTTAGCAACTAGATCAGGTTCCTTAGCAGAGTAAAGCACTCGTCTTCTAGACGCTTACACACAGTATTTTTGCCTGTCCATTCCCAAAAAAAACAAAGCAATGAGGTCAGCGCTAGTGAGGATCATATCATATGCTAAGCTTTCACGAAGTTCTATCAGTCTTAGCCTTAGTGAATTCTCTTTTATCAGTGAGCAAAGCGCTAGGCCGCTAGCTGGCAAAGCACACAAAGAGCTTTGAAAAGATGTGTGACTGGATTCTGCCCAAATCTTAAAGCCTATAAAATACAGAGCAAGCACGCTAACACTATAGCGTTGCCATAACAATTGGAAAGGCCATTGGTACAAAACCAAACAAAACAAACACTGAGATTATTTTTGGCTGATGAATCAAATTCACATGAGGACACTCGTCTCAGGTGAACTCTTTTCCACACAGTCATTAGTCATTGTTTCAGCTACAACCGATACAGCCATGAGGAAGCCATAAAACTCATCATTATTGCTAACTAATTCATAGCTGCTCAGTGGAACTCCACAGGTCATTTCATTTCATATTTAAGATGTCTTATATAGTAATGTTTAAAAAATACCCCTCCCCCCCCCAAAAAAAAAAAAAAACACAACTTTTAACTTTGTTATTTTTGTGTTTAATTTTGTAAACATAATTAAAGTCATCTGATCATAGTGGGTCTTAGTATTACACACATACAACCTTGGACAAACAACATCATACAACGTTTTTTAACTGTGCCATTATTTATTTGAAAATGGCGACACTAAGTACACCCCATGATTCAATAGCTCTGATTCAATTAGTCTCTTACAGTGTTTTGGGCAATTCTTATTTACAACATCGCTTTAGTTCATTGAGGTTCTTGTGCATACACTCAATCATTGTCCTGTTGCTCCAGACCAGCAAATTCCAAAAACTTCTGCTTTTATAAAGATCTGCAGACCTCCTAATGACCAATAAATCAAAAGCTGATGAATAGCCAGTTGTTGCAGTCTGTAATTCACCCGATTCTTTCCACAATGGTGAAGGGTTCTTGCCAATAGGCCAGGAATTTACAGGTGGCCCTGGAGAGGAGCAGCAGAACGCGATCACTGATCTTGGATTAATGTGGTTGCACCAGCTGGGAATAACCGAGTTAATAGCCAAAAGTTTTTGCTCTATCTGTGCGTTTTGCATGTGCTGCCTAATTATAGGTAAATCCTGTTAATATTATGATATTTTCAATAACTGACCAATCTGGTAAAAGCTTCTTCTCCCAGGCTTCTATCGCCACATCTAGCAGACCTTGAGGCCACCAGCCAAAGAGATGCTTGAAAGGTTTGAAGCCTTGAAACAATGAACAGTGAAAGCATGTGGCATCTCACGCAATACAAACAGGACATGGGGGATCAGCTGATCCCACTTGCGGCTGCTTCACCCATTATTTACCTCAGCATGTTTTCAGGTTTTGGTTAAAACTTTTACACAAGCTCAGCTATCTGCAGATGGTACAATACACTAAGGCACAGATCTGCTTCACCTGCAACAGCCAGCACACACTACATATTAGCTAGTATATAAATGGTGTACATTGTTCAGTCAGGATTTCTTTGGGTAGCCCCACATGACTAATAAGCTGCACCAGTTCCCCTTTGGGATGTATTTTGACATCTCCTTACATAGTGGGATTGTCTCAGGGTACCACATTGCATAATTGACGATGACCAGGTGAAGTCTATCCTGGAGGAATTCTGATTAATATCCTTTAGCTGACTTTGGAAGTTGGCAGATGACATCCATGCCTACATGCTTGAACAGCAGACTAATGATTGTCAGCAAAATCAGCAGGGCGGGCTGTTCGTTGGCATTCTGGGTATTCTGACAGAAGTGAATATACTTGTATCTTTTTGATTGTGTTGTTGATTTGTAGATGGCCTCCAAATGTGCATCATAGTGTACACTTTCGCCTGTGAGAGATATATTGTAGTAGTAATGTAGTAGTAAAAGAATGCAGTAGTATAAAAGATTGTTTATTTTTTACCAGGAAGTAGGAGACAGGCGGGCCAGCAGCTTCATCCTCTATTTGTTTTAACTGTTTCCAGCAGCATTGTTAGCCGAAATCAGCTTTATGTAATTGTGCGAAGCCATCATCATGTTTAGCCTGCTGAGACAGGTACACAAAAGTGTTAAAGGGATCATAAGCATCACCTTTACCTTCCACGCTGTTGTCCTCATCAGGTGTCTGCACCAGCCACGGTGGTTGTTTGGATGCTGCTCTTCACAATTTTGAACTGTGTGTAGTGTGCTTTATCCACAGCCGGCATGTTTTTTGCCAACAGTAAGCTGGGCAAGTCACAACCTAGAGGCAAATGCACAGGAAGTTTAGGGACAATATCAGCTTTAAGATTGTATTTGCACCTCGACCACAATGTGCACTGCCATACCCTCTGGCAAATTGCCATGCACACATGTAACTGGCATAGGATTTTTTGTGAAAAGAGGAGTAAAATCAGGAGGGAAGCTTCGTTGTTGTTTGCTTTTTTCCTAGCTCAGAAAAAATGTTGTGAGCACACATTCCAAGGCACTCAAAATCTCTTGCATGTTTGCGGGTAGTCTCATAGCTACAGCTTTAAGTTCTTTCCTTGGGAAGGGAGCAAAGCACATAATCCATTGGCACTTTCTCTGCCACTTTGAATGGCGTGAGCAACCCTACCTTGAGCCACTTAATTGCAATTTGGCTGACTCTGTACAGCTGAGCTCTAATTGTAAGCCACTTGTAAAATTCGGATGCCACTTGTAAAATTCGGATGCGAATTGAGTGCTGGAAAGCCTGCAACGTGCAAAAAGGTCAGTCTTGAGCAGATCATAATTATCTGTATCCTTTTCAGAAAAAAAAAAAAAAAAAGGCAGACTGTGCCTCACCTGTCAGCAGCAGAACTAAAATGTTGCTCCACTCATGTTGAGGCCAGCCCTCCGAAGTCTTTTTGAATGTGCCTCTATGCCCTTAAGTGGCGTCATCTTTGTCAACAGGTGCTGCAGGTCTCTGCATGGGTCAGTCAAGGGCACCTCCTGAGTCATGCGATGTTAAAGGCATAAAAGCTGTTACAAGAGCACTTGTTGTTGAATAGTCACTTTTTGATGTCCTAGATATGGGACCTGGTTGTGGTCCATGTGCCTGTGTTCTTGACCAGTATAAGGTGTTTGACACATGAAGAGAAAACACGGAAACCAGATTCTACAAGCATGAACAGTCTTTATTCAAGCACAACGTTCAGCAGCGAAGTTCAATGTTTGCAGTCTTTTTTACACTCTGTACCAGAACAGTGTTTTTTTTGGCGCCCAGGTAAATGGCGTGTGTCCAGGGGTAATAGCTCAGGAAAGTTAGGGTCCTCTGGGTCACGGTGAGGCAAGCCGAGCAGGTAAGTTGAGCTGCATAAGGCAGATGGAGCAAGGCAGGCAGAGACAGCAAACGCACATGAGAGCGTGAGGCAGGCAGCTTCCTTCTTGGTGAAACGTTATCGGAGTTTGCGGAGTCTGCAAGTACAGGGAAAGCAGGTGAATACTGTAAATGTTTAGGTATGATCTACACACCGGTCGAGGTTGGCATGGCTTTTTTATAGGCTATAACGGGAGCATGGTGTCTGCTGATTGAGCTGCAGCCCAGGCCCCACCCCGTCTCTCATACTCAGATACTGCAGGTATGGGGGCAAAGGTATCGCTGTGAGTGATCTATGCGAGAAGTTTTAACCAATATGTTTGCACTGGCTGTAACCCCACTGTCACATATGCTAAAATAATCTGGATGAGAGATTTCCTTGCAAACTATTCAAGTATTAATTTTTTTTTATTAAACTTTTTTAATAATTCGTGTAACTGTAGAATTTACTGTTATTAAAACATAATGTTGTATTTGGTGCTCTGTCTCGTTCATAGTCTAGAATAATTATCAGTTCATATAAGGTATGTCTAAATTATCTAATTAGAGCAGCATAGCAAAACTAATTTGTAAATTTTAAATCAAGGTATGTACTGTACACTTGCATGGAGAAGTGATTTGAAATAGTTTTGATAGTTAAAAAAATGCTGTTTTAGTACCTCCACATAAAATCATATGGAACATTTTATTATAAACAGGACTGACTTTTATTAAGCATGTACACATTAAATATTAAAACAGCTTGACTGCTTTGAAGAAATTGTTAATCTAAAGCCATACTAAGGTTTTGGCACACGACTTTTCAGAAACAGCACTGACAAGAGACAGTAAGTGTCTGCAAGCTCGTACACAGGCATAAACAGTTAGCATTATAGAAAATAACAAATTGAATACATAACAATTTGCAAGTATCTGAGCATACAGCTCTGGTTATCAGTCAGCTGCAGTGTCTTATTAGATGGCCAATTTAATTAAATTTTATTTGTATAGCGCATTTAAAAATTGTCATTGTCCCAAAGCAGCTTTACACAATCAAAATAATTATTTAAGTCTGTATGGAATGTAAGTGTGCATGAATCAAGATGAGCAGATTGTCCCTGGTGAGCAAGCCGCAGGCGACAGTGGCAAGGAAAAACTCCCTGAGATGGTAAAAGGAAGAAACCTTGAGAGGAACCAGACTCAATCAGGGAACCCATTGTGTGTTTTCTTGTTGAATTTGCTCCTGTGACTGGTTATGGTCTAGCTCTATATGACTAGTTTTATTATTATTATTATTATTATTATTATTATTATTCATAATAAGAAGAAGAAGATGAAGAAGAATATCCTGAAAGTAAGTTTCATCTTATTTAACAATTTAAATTATATAATCTCATATTTTATGTATAAACTTTTTTTAACAATTCTTATTGGACAAATTGATAAAAGAAAATTAGAAATGAGCATTTGTGTAACAGGTTTTTTAACCTGAAGAATATCATAGGAAATGCCATGTGATGTCTTTCAAAATGTGTCCCATTTGTCTGTTTGGTCTGTGTTAGATTTCTGGGTTCTTATGAGTAAAAAGTAAGTTCACCTGCATTTTCATCCTCAAACCCCAATGCATCACAGGCTGGAACAATTTGTATGCATGTCAACTGTAATCCTGACAAATCTGATGAACTTTAAGGAGGCTGAATACTTTTGTAAGTCACTGTATCTAAAGGACTTTATGATTCATTATATAATTATATAAATTGTTACAGAGCAACAAAGTGAATCTAGAACTGTTGACTGAACTGCTAGCTATGATAGCTAGTTTACATTTCATTTCCACCACATTTCTTCTCCGATGTTGGTGCTCACTGTAATCCTTCCATGTTTTAATAATATAATAATAATCATTTTAGTTATTTAACCTAATTCCAGTCACTTTAACAAACTCCTCTTTTTTTTTTTTTTTGTCCAGGCCCTTCTAAAGCAGTAACATCTTTTGCCAGGTCATTGTACTGTATATAAATATATATTTATATATAAGTTCTTATGTAAATTTTACAGGTTTTTTTTTGTATACTAGGCTCTTTTGTGCATCAGAGGCTCAGTGTTAGGTTTCCTGCCCGCCATGCAGGAGGTCAGGGTTCAATTCTCACCCAATGCTCTAACGCCAGCCACTGGATGCAGTGCTGGTCCCAAGACTAGATGAAAAGGGGAGGGCTGTGTCAGGAAGGGCATCCTGCGTGATATCTGTGCCAAGTTGTGCCAAGAATGTGGATCGATATGTCTGCTGTGGTGACCCCTCGACAGGGGCAGTCGGAAGACCAACAACAACAACAACAACTGACTCCATATTAACTTTAAGAAATCATCTGTCATATATGTAACTTCCAGCTGCCTAACACACAGTATGACTGCAAAACAATTCCTGCTTTGCGTTATCACCCAAATGAGGATGGGTTCCTTGTTGAGTCTGGTTCCTTCCAAGGTTTCTTCCTATTGCCATCTTAGGGAGTTTTTCCTTTTCATCATCGCCCTTAGCTTGCTCATATGATCATTTTGATTCATACACATTTTCTTCACATTTTATACAAACTTCCATAATTTTCCTGTGATTGTGTAAAGCTGCTTTGCGACCATGACCATTGTTTAAAGTGCTATACATACATATGGCACTATATTTATATGATTTGATTTGATTTGATTTAAATTCGTATTTTATACAATGAATGGGGAAAGAAATCTACCAGACACATGTAAGTATTCTGGTAAATGAAACAATATTTTATTAAATTCAAATTTTATTTGTCACATACACAGTCATACACAGTACAATATGCAGTGAAATGCTTTAATATGCAGTGAAATGCTTTAAATCTTTTATTATCTGAAAAGATAAATAGCAATGATTTATAGATATGTTAAAAAAATACAAGAAGATGTTTTTGTTCTTTCTGAAGCACAGGAAAATCCTTGAGAATACATTAAATCTCTAAATTTGATGGCTATATATTGGTAGAAGAAGTGGTCTTGCCTGAAACTATTTCCACATTTAAACCCTGAAGCAAAAGTCTCACAGACTCCGAAATGTTCCTTAAAGCACAATACATCTCCACAATTCATAGCTCAGGTTCAAAACAGCCAGAAAATCTAAACACTCTCTACTGGTTGCTCAGTGACAGCTCCCATGCTTGATATAGGAACCCTGAATATTTTTTAATTAGATGATATGATGATAGGTGATATGATATTTACACCAGCTTAGTAAGAAATCTGTTATGTTTATAACCTCTTATTTCTGGTGACACAAAGTGATTCTCATCCCAAAATAAATAAAAGAGTTTAGTCCTAATCAGAAGGCGCAGGCTCGAGGTTTATGACGAAACGTCTGAGTTTTATTAGTCTCATCAGTCCAGGAGTAGCAGGCTATCACAAATCAGGGTAAAACTGGAGAAACTGGGGCACTCTAGTACAGCGAGACATGTTGTGCACTGATATCGACCTGAGATTAACCAATAAAATAACAGACCACCGTAGAAGAAAATCCCCAAATTCAGTTCCCAGGATTAAATTAATCAGGAACTGTAATTATCCAGTGCTTAATGGGTTGTATCAAGTGTGTCACAGCAAAAGAAAAATAGTATAAAAACAGTAGAGTCTGAGTACACTAACAAGAGCTGTTTTTATTCCGTTGTAGTAAGTATTTTCATTAATCAGTCCCTTTTCATCAACAATTATTATTTTGCAAAACTGAAAGAGATTTAGAAGATATTTACATCCAAAAACATTAAATTATAATATAAAAGGAGCAGGCTGCATTCAGAGTCAGTAAATCAAATTGAATGTTGAACCAAGATTTATGTAGGGAAAATGTACATGTGTTGGGGTGGCACATTGTTAAGCTCTTTCTTTTCTCCTTTTTGTCATTTATATTATGCAAATCACATGTGTATGGGAAGTGCCTGAGACAAGGTTCTTCAATAGACCACTGCCTTTAAACACACGTGCATGCCTTTAAGTGCCAAAAAAGTGTATTGCTGTGTGTATTGGATTGCTGCATGAATCACAGTTGGAATTTTCACATTAGTCACTTCTCTCAATACAGAGTAATCCAGTACCCTCTGTGCTTCAGTATGAAAGAATGAACTTACTAAATGAAACGATTTTACTAGGAGCACTTCTCAAGAGTAAAGCCAAGTGTAATTAAAATATGTCCCCTAAAATAATAACACACACTGCTTATAGTGCCATGCAATATACAGTAGTTTTTTACTTTAACAAAACTTCAGGTTGCATAAAACTACAACTACTCCTATGAAGCTTCAGCAATAATACCAAAGGAAGGTGAATTGAACAACATTATCAATTATATGCCAGTAAACTGGTGACACGATCATGGGCACACAAGGCTCATCAATGCCTAAGGGGACCAATGGTCAGCCTGCCTGGTCTTATCTCACAGGAAAAGTAATGAGTAAAAAATTCTGGGAAAAAAAAGTCAATACTGATTCAGGAGTTCGAGGTTGTTCCTCAGATCCTCAGATCTCAATTTGATAGATTATCCATACAGTAGATATACTGGACTAACAAGCCTGATCCATTGAGGCCCTATCCCACAATACACCTCACCCAAAGGATCTGCTGCTGCCAGACACCACAACGCATCCCCATATATTTTGTGAAGCCATGCCCCAAGGGCCCAAAGCTGCCCAGGTTGAAAAAGGGAACCTACACCTTATTGGGCATAATATTTTGTATTTTAATTAGTGTACAGTTCCTACTGGCATATTTTAGCTAATTAAACTTGATTCGTTCATTCTAGTTATCACTTGACACTGTAGATATCACAAGTGAGGAAGTGCTGTTGTGCTGGTTATCATATCGCTTTTAAGTTGGTCATAGAAATCACAGCCGCAATGATAACCGGCACATCAGGACGAATTCTGATGCCATATTGCTTTTATGCAACAGTTCTGCAAACACAATTTATTATCAACAGATTATGATTTATTTGTTTTTTTAAACCAGTTATTAAATTTCTCCACAACTGGAGGAACTAACTAATCAGTTAATGTAATTTCAAAGTAGTTTTAAATTATTGCCACTACAGTATGTAACCAAAAGGTCACATGGCCTTCTCTTTATATTTTCACTTATTCTGCTTTAGAGTTTCAGCTTCATTAAGTTCCAGGTTCTAGGATGAATCCAAAATAGCATTAAATGGAAAAAGATGGTAAGAGAGCAGTTTGGAATTTAGCCTTGTGTTAGAAGCTAGTTAGCTTTGTAGCTCATCTTAGATGTAAATAAAACAACACACGAGCAAATTTGACTGACTAAGAAGCAAATATTAATTACACTAAAGTGTTGTTTAAAATGACACAATGTTATCGGATGGATTTTCTAGCTTAAATGCGCCAGTGACTGGTTTTTAAATGTGCATCTTGGCATTTAACTGCTCTCTCCTCTGTACTGCGTTCTATAAAGACCTACTTACACATATGCTGGTGAACGGCAGTAGAACATCTGGAATGCAGAGTGATACATGTACTGTAGTTAAACATCACATGTAAGTGTGAATGTGCATTATCATTACTCCTGGAATGCCTCTCATCAGAACTAACTGTTGTATAAATCAACATAATACAGATCAGCTGTTTGGTTGCAAGTTGTTTATATATGACTTTTCCGGTTTTAGGTTTATGAGTATGATTTGGATTACGTATTTTCAGATTTAACTGTTATTTTTACATCTCTTTATGTCACGTTTAGGTTAAGGTGACCTCAATTATTTGGTCCAGCACTTACGATGACTTCGCATTGTGTTTTTTTTCTAGAATGAAAAAATAATGCTGATGTTTTGCCTTATTTTATGCACTCTCCTGTAAAAAATAAAAAAAATAAAAAAATTTAAAGGGCAAGCTGTCTAAGCGTTCTCCTGCTACCCTTACAGCTCAGCTAAAATGTTGGTTAGAGTTTCATAAGTGTTTTTCTTGCGTATATATTTACAATCTAAAACATATATTACAGTGTGACATTACTATACTAACGTCTGCAAGTTCAGTATTAAATTTTCAACCTGACTTAAATTACTGCTTCATTCTAAACATCTGTTCGTACACCATTCACTTTAATTTGTTGCTGCATACTTCATTTAAGCGATAACACATGTAACACACAGTGTTAATAATTAAGGATTAGAACCTGATACTGATACTTCTAAGTGTTACCTGTTGTTCTCCCTACTGCACCCACAGGACATAGCTGGATGCAATGATTCCCTCATTCCTAGCTATTACAATTGCTAACTAAAATAAAGGAATCTGGGTGTGTAGCATAAACATGGCTACAATGCAAGAACAATGCGTAAACTGTTTAGATTTCACCATGAGAGCACACTTTTAATCAGGACAAAAATTCTCAATTTGTGGATCACATTAGCACCGCTAGCATCGGAGAGCACGTGCTACTTCCTGTCCACTGGGAAATAATAAGAGACAAGAGCTGATTAGTTAAAATGACTGCTATTAAAGTAGCACTAACGTTTCTTTCATCATTTGCCATTCTTTGACATTACGGTTTGATGAAGTAAGACAATCTTTCTGAAACGAGGTGCTGATCAAGAAACGTGTTCCGAGAGAAGATACATGTGATTTGATGATTTTAAAGCAGTAATGCTACAACACTGCATGTGTCCCCATGTGACTTTTAGTATCAGCCAGTTGAGTTTATCTAAATTTATAACTCATAACAAATGGTTATGTTATAAGGACGAAGAAAAGAAAAAAAACAAGCGCTACATACACATTGGTATAACAGTTTGTATTGTACCATTTTTTTTCTAGGTTGTATTGTTAGCATTGTTATGCCAGCTTAAGACATTACAAATAAAGCTGTTGTTAGTTATAGTAGTGTTAGATAATAGCCTAATGTTAGTTCTTTCAGGAAAAGATGATTCATTTACCATTAGTAAGTAAAATGAGTGTCTAATTAGATAAAACTGAAGTGTGAAAAGATCATTTAAAGATGTGCTTCAACTTTACCCAAAAATCTTATAGAAAATTTTATTTAAGCCATCTTTTTTCTTATTTTTTCTTTTTTTTCTTGCTCTCTCAGAATTAATAATACAAAACTGTCCCAATTGTCTGAACCGTAAAGAAATACTTTAAGTTGCAGCTCTACCTTTTGATTGCTAATACATTCTAACACTAGAGGCTCATTCCAAACATGTTAAAAAGAATCACTTTGGTACAGTGGTGTAGTGGTTAGCATTGTCGCCTTGCATCTCCAGGGTCGGGGTTCAAATCTCACCTCGGGTCTGTGGGCATGGAGTTTGCATGTTCTCCCTGTGCTTGGGAGTTGGGTTCCAGGTATTTTGGTTTCTTCCCACAGTCCAAAGACATGCAGATTAGGGTAATTGGCATTTTTAAATTGCCCATTGTGTGTGAAAGCGCATGTGAATATTGATGGGAGTTCCTGGGAATAAATATAATGGTCACCACTGGACTCCATGGTCCCTAGTTTGACTAGAGAGGTTCCTAGATGGATGGGTGGAGATCTTTTTAAGGAAAATGTTACAATATCAACAGTTAAAACTTTTGCACTTTGCGCATTACACACACACACACGAAGTGTAAGTCCACGGGAAAATGCATGAGTAGTAATGGTGGACCAGCCTTATTTGCTTGGACAAGAGAAGGAGAGATTGTTGTAGATCATTTTCTTTAAAAGATTTTTTAACCCGATTATCTTTGACTGGACATACAGGTCCTTCTCAAAAAATTTGCATATTGTGATAAAGTTCATTATTTTCTGTAATGTACTGATAAACATTAGACTTTCATATATTTTAGATTCATTACACACAACTGAAGTAGTTCAAGCCTTTTAATTATTTTAATATTGATGATTTTGGCATACAGCTCATAAAAACCCAAAATTCCTATCTCGAAAAATTAGCATATTTCATCCGACCAATAAAAGAAAAGTGTTTTTAATACAAAAAAAGTCAACCTTCAAATAATTATGTTCAGTTATGCACTCAATACTTGGTCAGGAATCCTTTTGCAGAAAAGACTGCTTCAATGCGGCGTGGCATGGAGGCAATCAGCCTTGGACCTGTATTACCCGGACTTCTTACCTTCCGTCATCGGCCTCTCGGAATTCATTAACCCCGGTGAGACCGACCCATACTCGGTATCTTCGGATAACACACATACAATAAACACGGACTTCGGACATTTTCCCCTACTCGCACATACACATACATACAATGTAAATATTGTTTATATCTTTGTTTGGCTGTGGTGCACCTTTTTTGTTTACTTTATTTTAGTTTTTATACACGTTTGCTTTATCTACTTGTTTGTGTTTGTCCTTTTTGCTCACCGGCCACATCGACACAAAGATAAAAGACCTCTCGATTTTTGTAGCCACAGTTAATATAAATTAGCTGGTCGTTACACGGTAAAACCGACACCATCTTTTCTATGTATTGACGAGTCTCCAGAGCCATCGTTCAGTTATGGTCATGGCCTTTCTTTTTCCGACACACGCTGTAGCGGTTGGCCAGTCATAAATCACCGTACCATCTGACCAATCACAGCAGTGAGGGCTCACGGAAAGGAGGTGTTTAGACAGACTGCATCTTCAAACTGCTTTACACGAGTTGTTTACGAATCATTTAGAAATGGTGTAAAATTAAATCTATTTTTACATGTTTACATGTAAACCTGTTTTAAGAGACTCATTATTAGCGACCTTTAAAATGGCATAATTGGGGCACTTTAATGCAAATGTTGATATGGATCTGGAATCAGATTTTTAAATAACAGCATTAAAGTAATAAAAGAGTGAGGGGAGGAGTTAGGGTGATGGATGGGTTTACGATGTCTATGTCTTGAATTTACCTAAAATTATGGAAATACCATTAAATTCTACCTTTTCGTTTATGAAATTACTTGCATTGAGATCATTTTAAAAGAAAAAAGAATAACTTGGCTATGTATTATAGTTTATTTAGTAGCTAACTAATAAACTGTTACAGTAGCTGCTTGGTTAAGTAGTATATTAAATAGTTCTGAAAGATTAGTGCTGAAAGAAGTTTTGCTATGAAATCTAATAAAGCCAAACATACAATATTAATATTATTGTCAAACATACAATATTCTGTACAACATATACAACATATACCTACAAGCCTAAAAATGGAAAAAATAAATAAATAAATAAAAATAAATTAATTATTAATAATAATAATAATAATAATAATAATAATAATAATGTTATGGAAATAATAATGACTGTTGTGGAACAGAAAGTAGCAAATATTAGTAAAAGTGAGGTGAGAAGGGCGTTGAAGAGGATGAAGAGTGGAAAGGCTGTTGGTCCTGATGACATACCTGTGAAGGTATGGAAATGCTTAGGAGAGGTGGCAGTAGAGTTTCTGACTAGTTTGTTTAACAAGATCTTGGAGAGTGAGAGGATTCCAGAGGAATGGAGGGGAAGTGTATTGGTGCCGATTTTTAAGAACAAGGGAGATGTGCAGAGCTGTGGCAATTGCAGGAGCATAAAGCTAATGAGCCAGACAATGAAGCTGTGGGAAAGAGTAGTGGAAGCTAGGTTAAGGTCAGAGGTGAGCATTTGTGAGCAGCAATATGGTTTCATGCCTAGAAAGAGTACATCAGATGCAGTATTTGCTTTGAGGATGCTGGTGGAGAAGTACAGAGAAGGTAATAAAGAGTTGCATTGTGTCTTTGTAGATCTAGAGAACGTGTACGACAGGGTGCCAAGAGAGGAGCTGTGGTGTTGTATGAGGAAGTCTGGAGTGGCAGAAAAGTATGTTAGAGTGGTGCAGGACATGTATGAGAGCTGTAAGACCGTGGTGAGATGTGCTGTAGGTGTGACAGAAGAGTTCAAGGTGGAAGTGGGTCTGCATCAAGGATCGGCTCTGAGCCCCTTTTTGTTTGCTCTGGTAATGGACAGGATGACAGATGAGGTAAGACAGGAGTCTCCATGGACTATGATGTTTGCAGATGACATTGTGCTTTGTAGCGAGAGCAGGGAACAGGTGGAGGAAAATTTGGAGAGGTGGAGGTATGCTCTGGAAGGCAGAGGAATGAAGGTTAGCCGCAGCAAGACAGAATACATGTGTGTGAATGAGAGGTACTCAAAAGGGGCGATGAGGCTACAGGGAGCAGAGGTAAAGAAGGTGCAGGATTTTAAGTACTTAGGGTCAACTGTCCAGAGCAACAGAGAGTGTGAAAAGGAGGTGAAGAGTCAGGTTGGAATGGGTGGAGAAAAGTATCAGGTGTGTTGTGCGATAAAAGAGTATCAGCGAGAATGAAAGGAAAGGTGAACAGGACAGTGGTGAGACCAGCAATGCTCTACGGCTTAGAGACACTGGCACTGAAGAAAAGACAGGAGGCAGAGCTAAAGGTAGCAGAGCTGAACATGTTGAGGTTCTCTTTGGGAGTGACGAGGATGGATAGGATCGAGAATGAGTTCATCAGAGGGACAACCCATGTTAGATGTTTTGGAGATAAAGTCAGAGAGGCCAGATTGAGGTGGTTTGGACATGTTCAGAAGAGAGATGGTGGATATATCGGTAGAAGGATGCTAAGGTTGGAACTGCCAGGCAGGAGGTCTAGAGAAAGACCAAAGAGGAGATTTATGGATGCAGTGAGAGAGGACATGAAGTTAGTTGGTGTAAGAGAAGAGGATGCAGAGGAAAGGGTTAGATCGAGGCAGATGATTCGCTGTGGCGACCCCTGAAAGGGAACAGCCGAAAGACAAATAATAATAATAATAATAATAACAATAAATAAATAAATAATATTGCTAATAATAAAAAATTAGGAAAACAAACTAGACATAACATCTTATCATTTACTACACCATGCATTTGTGTATTTTGGCTCATATTACGAGTACTAGATATTTAGTTTTGTCCATTTCCCTTACCATTTAGATTCTCGCTACAAAAAAGTGGTAGAACTAAATGATTGTTTGATTTTGAAATTGTTAGATTTGCAGATTTTCTATGCCGCGTACTTTTCTGTACAGCACTTAATCTTTACGAGGCAGTGCAGGCTTGTAAAGGCAGACATGGGCAGCTAGACCAGAGCTTTATTGCTGTTTCTCTGAACTTGCCCACTTTAAAATGTTGTACATACACTTTTATTAGAACATACTGAAAGTGAGAAAGGGAGTAATCATACATTCCCATCCAAATTCTTTATTAAAAACAAATGCAAATAGAAGTGCGTTACCAGGTAATGAGTGGGTAACAATGGCAGTGGAACTTTGTTTCTAAATAACAGCACCCAAATAATAGTATAAGAGGCGGACTCAGAGTGACTGATGGGTTTAGGATGACAATCGTTACATAATTCACGAGTGATATATTTGTTGCACTGTTACACTAGCACATTACTGTAGTTAGGACTCTACTATAAATATGTAATATATTTATTGTAGGAATGAGCCATTTTCCCTCCTTGTTGTCAAAAAATTGGTTTAACGCAGTAAGAACTTGTACAACTTGGCAGTAACATAGTAGAAACTTGTAAGGAATATTATGGTCTCCCTTGATGTGGAGCTGTTGCAAATTCTTTGGACATGTTCATTAAAAGCCTGGTGAGGATGTGGTTAAAGCAAGACGCAGAAAGAACTTAATAAAGACGTAATGATGACGGCACTAACACCTCTTAGGGACATTACTGACGTACAAATATGGCGCAGATAGGACAGACGACAGCGTATTTAGCGGATTAGCGCCTGGTAAGAGTGTTGTGCTTTCTGATTGGACATAGTAATAGCTTGCTTATTAGAACTAGAAAGTACTATAAACTTCATAAATACACATTTTTTTCATTTTCCCCATTTCCACTGCGTTCTTCGATATTTTTAGGACACAGCGGGAACTCCATGGTTTTCATTAAAGTGTGATAGGGCATTACTCTATTACAGTTTTTCATAGTTTTTGCAAGCACTATGCTGTTGTGACATACTAATTAACACGGTCGTTTGCGTTATAAGTCTCAGCAGAAGGGCAGCAAATGCTCTACAGTATATGTCATCATTTCTTCCCGACAATTTCATCACTGCTTCATTTTTCTTTTTATTTACCACAAATCTGAGGCACTTCTTCAAACTTATGTTTCCATTTAAGTCTTGTATTTTCTGCTGTGGTTTATGGTTATTATTTAACAGAAAAACTAATGTCACTGTTTCTTGGATGCTCTTTTTAAACTCAGGCTTGGCACATGCTTTTATATACTGATTTTAGTTTTAAAAATGATAATAAATAAATAAATAAAAAGTTACAAATAAAGAAATAAACCTTTTCTAGGAAGAGAAGGAATGGCTTCCCAAATCCATACACTAGCAGTGCCATGTCATTATTACTGAGTGACATGGTTCGAATGAGAAAAAAAAAAGTTTAGCGCCATTGTCCAAGCCTAACAGAGATCTTTATCCCATTAGCGTATTTAATTTGACATTTTCTCCCTGTGCTTGGTGAGATTACTGCTAGAGTAAGTAATATTGCAATAATATTAATGACCCCAACACAATGTACCAAATTTGACCTCAAAATCTTTTGTTCAACATTTATTTTTTATCTTTTATTCATATTTTTCAATTAAAATACATCCTCGACATGCTAGTACTAGTTATTATATGTTGTTGTTGTTGTTGTTTTGCCTACTTCCCTAATCCTGACATCATCTTTCAAGCATAAGCCTGAAATTGGTAAGGGGAACATTCCTGTTTCTGCACAGTTGTATTGCTTTGGTAAGTTTGTGAAATTGCCCTGAAAAACTGTTAAATGTGAGCTCAGCTAAAATTGTGCCTGTCTCCTGATTTTTCCTCCAATTAAAACACAATACGTTCTACAATGGGTTATCAGGACAGCCTTTTTTTCATAATAACAATACAATATAACAACAAATTTGCATTGTGTTATGTGTAGATAGTATCCATCCATCCAATATCTATAACACTTTGTTCTGTGTAGGGCAACAACCCGCCTGGAGGCTTGACCAACCATGAGTATACCATTGGTGCAGAAAACACAAGCATACACACCATCACACACTATGGCTAAACAGCCTACACTGCATATCTTTGGACTAAGAGGGAACCCAAGTACCTCAGAGGAAACCCACCAAACACAAGAAGAACATGCAAACTCAGACTACTAGTGGTGAAATTCAAACCTCCAGCCTTGGAGTTGCGAGGTTGACAGGACTAACCTAAAAGTCAAAATGCTGCATGTACAGTACAGTATTAGGTATTATAAATAATTAAAAGATAAATTAATACATACAGTACATAATTCACATCCACAATCATAACATTGGGTCTCGCACTCATCCTGGACACTCATGGACACATTCAGGCACAATTCATATTCATGTTTCATGTTTCATTCTTGGATCACTTTCATAATAAGTCACTTTCATGCATATTTGTACACACATCAGTCATTTTTCTTTATTTATACAAAATAAAATAATGACTGTGTATGTGACAAATAAAATTTGAATTTGATTTGAATTTACAAGAGAGATGTGCGTACAGTGAAACCATTGCAAGTAATGTGGTTTGCGAATGTTCCCCAAGACAAGCAAAGATTTTAAATAAATTTTGACTTGAAAATCATGTATCATCTATCATGTAGCATGCATTCACTTCTTGTTTGTTGTCATGTGATCACAACTGAGCCAATGTTTTTTTCTCTCTTTCTTGCGCTGCAGAATTGTGGGTAATCGTCTTCCCTGCTGGGTCTTGGTGCGCGCCTCTCACTGGTATAATTAACATCCTTCACGCGTGTACTGTTTACTAGAACACTGTGACCACATGTGTGCGCATAAAACATATTTTATTTTGTGTTTGTAAGCGCGTGTTTCTTATAACACATGTGTGCGCACATGTAAAGCAAAAGAAAGTCTCATTAGAGAGGTTAAAGATCCATTTTCTTCCTCTCTGTTTTAGCCTGTTGTTATGTGTGTGTGCATGCATAATTTGACACCGTACTCCTTCACACACACACTCTCGCCTTTATATCCCCCCACCACCCCCTCTTGGCTGCACATACACTCTCTGCTCTACACAGAAACACTGCTCTGTCGCGATTCTTTTCAAAGGTAAAGTGCAGGTTCATTTGTTTGTTTGTTTTACTTTAGACCAGTGATTCCATTAGTATGTGCTCACGCGAGTGTCAATAGAGATGTTCCTTGCTAATTTTTTTAAGACAAAACAGTCTTTCCATTGATGTGTGTCTGTGTGTGTGTGTGTGTGTGTGTGTGTGTGTGGGTGTGTGCGCCTGTGTGCGCCTGTGCGCATAAACGGAAACACTTATCTATCGGGATTTTTTTTAATTATTATTAAGGTAAAATGCAGGCTAATTCCTTTTTTTTATGTATTTATTTTTTTGGGGAACCAATCCTAGCTTAATCTTAAGGGGGTAAACAGACTAGTGCACACTTGGTACTGAAAAGCCAAAAACTAGTATTGGGAGTAAAACCATTTTATTTGCAAAACGTAAATAAATACAAACAAATTATTGTTATTGTAGTCCCCTCTTCTTAAAAGTGTCCCTTCTTATGACAGAAACTAGCTTGCATAAAAGTACAATATAGGGTACTTTCTAGGTTAGGACTCTAATCTGGTGGGTGGTACAGCTTTCCATACAGATTTTTTGTCAATACACTATTGTTGTACAAGTAAACAAACATTAGCACTCACTCATCGTCTATACCACTTTATCCTGTATTTAGGGTCGTGGGGGGCCTGAAGCTCATCCCAGGAGACTTAGGGCACTGGGCGGGGTACACCCTGGACAGGGTACCAATCCATCACATCGCAACCATGCTTAAACACAGTCACACACTCATTCACACACTGCAGGGAATTTTGGGAACTCCAATTAGCTTAATCTGCATATCTTTGGACTGTGGGAGCAAACCAGAGTACCCAGAGGAAACCCACCAAGCACAGGCAGAACATGCACACAGAGATGGGAATCGAGTCTGGCCGGGAATCAAACTCGGACCCTGAAGGTGCAAGGCAACCACCAACCACTACATTATCGTGCTGCCCCAATGAAAGCAACAGTCTGGAATTTATATATTTTTATGATGAATGAAAAATGATTAATAACAGGGGGTGGAATGATTTATACAGAAAAACATGCATACACCTTTTTTATAATAAACTCAATTAAAAGGGTTGGGCAGCCTGCATGCCTAAGTAATAATGAACCATTTGGTATGTGTGCACACACACATATATACATATATACAGTACATAAATGTACTGGACCGGCAGTAAAGTAGTATTCTTCACTACCCTGTGTGTGTGTGTGTGTGTGTGTGTGTGTGTGTGTGTGTGTGTGTGTGTGTGTGTGTGTGTGTGTGTGTGTGTCCATAATTTAAAAAAGAAATTATTTGAACTTTACAGTAACTGGCTGGTTTTGGCCTCACACTGACTGGGATTATTCTTGGTTACAGTTCTGCAGTTTGAGTGTGTACTTTCACACTTCTTCCTCGAGTCAATTAAAGCCAGATGAGCATCCATAAGCAACATCTTTCATATTAAACTGTAATACTGGAGCTTTTTTATTATTATTATTTGAACACTCATTCGTTACAGTAAATCTCTGGGTATGTTTTTCATATCGTTCCATATTTAGGGTTAAGGTCATGCTGAGTGTATATAAAAGTATGAGGTATGTGAAAGGACATTCCTGGATCAAGAATCTCAGTGTACCTTTGTAGTTCTTGACAGAGATTTCAATATACACACTAACTCTATGTCTTTACCAATCTCTACCATTTTTTCCCTGTTCCATGCCTTATTTTCACCACACCAATCCTCACCCCACCTCTTACTTTAACTCAGGGGTTCTCAAACATTTTCTGTCATTCCCCAAATTCAGGGGTGAGCGAATTTTTAAGCCCCAATTGTCAACAAAATGATAACAAAATCGGCCAAGTTTACTATTTATTGAAATATTTCTAAACCAATAAGATCAAATCACACCAAGTTAAAAACAGATAAAATACACATGCTATTGTTATAACAGGCTTACTTTGTCACTTATCTAGAGCTTACTTTCAAAGAGGTTGAGTGGCTTATTAACGTGACTGGGGTGTGTTGTCGATAAGTGTCTTCCTACTTTGTTGGGTCTCATGCTGTCTGCTGCCAGCGGTTTAAGACACAAAACACACACAGGTCTCTCCTCTGCCCTCACCATCACCACCATGAATCCAAGCGCAACATACAGTAGGCTTCAGCATGTTTTCCTTTCAGCTGGCTTTTTGGTTGTTTAGGCTGATAGTGCTGAATTACTACTTTTTGGTAGTGGTCCATGTAACAAATGTATCTATTGACGTTATTATGCTCACTACATACAGTCCGCTACTGAGCCGGTTTGTGACGGCGGTAAAGATAGTTTGATATTCGCATCTCCGAATTCAATAGCTGCGTAAATAAACCCGCACATAAGATACCCACATATATTTCCTGTGGAAATAAATGAAATTATGAAATGACATATATAATACCAAAAGTTTCATTAGATATTGTTCCTCTGCAATTAACATGCCGACGTTAAACTGTTATTGTTGCACTATGGTTTCACTTTTTCTCTGATGTTATTTTAATTTACTTGTATTAATGATCCATTTCTTTGCTTCCTGACAACTCCATCCCTAACCACCCATGGCCTTAGTGTATCCAAGCCCTTCATTCTATCCCCCCTGCAACTTCCCCTAATTCCACACCTAATGAAAATTTCCTGGCCTCATCGTCAAAAAAAACAAACATGCAATTGCCTCACGTAACTCAAACTCCTCAATCAAATTTCAGACCTTATTTTAGCCACCCCCACAATCTTCCCTAACGCCATCCCTCATCCAAATCCATGAGATTTATTGTAAATACACCTGACCCCCCCCCCCCCACACACACACACACACACACCTCCCGACCATTTTGTATATCCCTCACATCTTATTATAACTCCACCCCAATTTTATGACTTGTTGTAACCGCACCCTTTATCCTAACCCCACATCCTACCCTAACTCCACCTTCTGTTCCAGTCTAAGGCCCCATTGTAAACACACCCTATCCTAGAACCCCTCCTCCTTTCCTAAGTCAACTCTTCATCAAAAACCCAGTGCTAATTGTAACCACAGTTCTCATCTTAATCCCTGGCTCTTTACTCCACCTCCTTTTCCCCTCTTTTCAAGCTGACTGCACTCCTCATGCTAGACTTTAATTCGCATTTAAAGCATATTTTATGTCTTTAAGTTATACAAGATAAGCATTGCCATTCTACTGCTTTTGTAAATGTCCTATCCACCTTATTCCCATTACCTGCTTTTAGACATTCAATTTGACCTGAGTTGTGCAGGGAAAAGACATCACCCACAGCCTATTCATTTACTGTAGATTCATTTCCTTTCCTTTCTTTAAACAAAAGCTCAGTCTTTTTACTGTATAAACACACAAAAACTAGTAACAGATACTCCAGTGCTAATTTTAGATGGTGTAAGTCTGTCTGTAGACAGAATGAAGTCTGACCCTGGACATCGGTAGCCTGAACATAAATATTCACTGTATCTATGGCTGTATTGTGGTGAAAAATCATACTGTGTAAGTAATCACTATGCCTTAGAGCAATAGAGCCTCATTATAGTCACAAACTGAGACTGAACACTAAGTCAAACATGGACTGATCCAGCAAATAAATCCTGCTAGTTTTCCAGATTGTGGGTTTGCTTTTAATGAAAATTTCTTTCACTCTTCTGTCTTGCTTTATGTGCACTAGGGGCTCAGTGATGGGCTTCTCAGCTGCTATATTTCAGGCCCAGGTCTGATTCCCAGCCCGTCCCCAAACTCAGCCACTGGAAGCAGGGCATCCTAAATGCTGGTGCCAAGCACCGATAAATGGAGGGGTTGTGTCAGGAAGAGCATCTAGCATAAAACATGTGCCAAGTTCAAGTTGCATATCGAGTCTGCTGTAGCAATCCCTTAATTGGAGCAGCCGAAAGAACAACAGCACAGAGTTTCAAGCACAAACCAAATAAATGTTTTTTAATGTCTTTTTGGTTCACCAAAAGCATCACCATACCCATTTAGAAGTATTAAAAAATTTATGTGCTGTGAGTTTTGGTGGATTTCAGCCCGGGTCACAGTGAGGTGAGAGGACCAATGATAAAAACAAATGATTTAAAAATGAAAAATAAGTGTGTAAGTATGAAACAAAAAGATGTCTTTGCAACTTTTATTTCCACTCTACCTGTCATCATGAGAATTCCCAAGCATTGGAAGGGATTTTGGAAGCGATGGTCATGAGTAAAAATACATAGTAATATAGTCATGCCAGTTTTTAGGAGTTTTGCACAGGAGCTCTGCATTTTGAAATTTGAGTACTAGTTATAAATCAAAATATGGCGGGTCTTCTATTTTCCCTGGCAAAAACATACAGATGTGCCAATCATCATACGAATCTGAACTGATGTTGTGGTGAAGTGTTTTGAACGCTCTGTATTAACTGACACCAACGTAAACCTCACTCTATTTCCCAAATCTCATATTAGCAATGATTTGGCATGTGATCTCGTCTCAGCTTGATTTTAACTTAGCCTTCTGTCAAGGTGGAATGAGAACATTTATGTTTGTTAAATTTAGCAATTTTTAGCTAATGTCAGATATGTACACACAGTTGTGGTTAGAAGTTTACATACACTAATAAAAATATAAGACATATGAATGACTAATACCAATATTGGACTTTTATTAAATCATATTACAGGAAAATATCTGTAGACC
This sequence comes from Clarias gariepinus, assembly GCF_024256425.1. NCBI lineage: Eukaryota > Metazoa > Chordata > Actinopteri > Siluriformes > Clariidae > Clarias > Clarias gariepinus. The sequence goes on along the minus strand of NC_071115.1, from coordinate 24,388,558 downwards.
AAAAAAGAAAGCAGCATATTATATATATATATATATATATATATATATATATATATATATATATATATATATATATAAAACTTTTCAGAAAAAAAAGCTTCTGGGTTTGCAAGCATAAAAAAGTCTTTAGAAGGACTCGGGCTGGTTAAGAAAGATGTTAAGTAAAATGTAACAGATAAATTCACACAAATAGCACCAGAAACCCTATTTTATGCACAGGGTCATTATACAAAGTATTTACTTTGTATCATTATTTAGTGTTTACTCCTTTTTATAGTTTTTTTTTTTTTTTGTAGACACATTTTGAAGACATCCTTGCTCTACAGAAGTTAACTTTTGCATAGTACTTTATATGTCTAATAGGAAAAAGCCCCAAAAATATGAGTTTTCTGAAATGAATACAGGGTCAAACTCGTACACATAAGTTACAGATATTCTAATCTCCATCTTGGACAATTAATTTAGTGGTGCAGAAAGTTCTGAAAAGTCTTTTAATTTCCCTAGCCCAAGACCTCTCAACTACCTGTTAGTGTTGATGATGATTGATCACAGCTGGTACATTTTCTGGATGGTCCGGGATCACGAAGGCACACGTCTGCCATGAACTGGGAGCTGCTAAAACACTAGTGTCACTGTCTACAGTAAAGAGAGTTTTACATCACCATGGACTAAAAGGCTGCTGTCCAAGAACAAACACCCTGCTCCAAAATCCACAATTTTAAGCTTGACTAAAGTTTGCAGCTGAGCACATTGACAAAGGAAAAAAGTTTTTCTGGAGCAAAACTTTGACTAGAGGTATGTTTCTGAAAAGACATTCAACTAAAAAAAACACTGTTCACTACTACCAACTGTTACGCACAGCGGATGTTTTGATGGTTTGCATCCCCACACTTGGGGATGTTTTACTGCCAGTCAAACTGGTGCATTACACAAAGTGGATGGAGTAATGAATAAGGTGGGCTATTGATTCTTCAAGTCATTAGTCCAATTTTATCTGTACATTTGGATAAGATTGGAAATGCAATGTGCCAACTGGCCATAAGGACACATATAGTTGGTATGTGCCAGAAAGCCAATACATTTGACCAGACCAGAATTTTGGTCAACTTCAAATGAGAAGCAAAAGATAAAGGTACAACTCGCAAGATAATTTTCCTAATATAAATTATTTTTATTAATATTAACGTTGTACTGTAATGTTGTAGGGTAATTCTGTGCCAGTAAAAAGACCAGTTAAAAGAAATTTTTTAAAGCTCAATATCGCCATGGCATTCATGTTCTGGATGAGTATACTTAACACCACTTCCCTATACTGTACGTACTTACTTACAATTCAGTGCTAATTAAATGTTGTCATTATGAAAGATGTTGTCCTTTATTAGCAATTGCAATCACGGTCAAGGTAAAAAAGCTCCATGAGGTTCTCAGGAACAGTGTTATTATACAATACTTACAAGGATTTAAGCTCTAGAGCCACAGCAAAGACTTGTCACTACAGTTGGTTTTGTAAGATCATGAGACCTTGATTAATCATCACCAGACAGGATCATCATGCAAGATTTTTTCACGCTCATAATCTTGGATGAATTGAAGATGATTTGCCAGGAGGAATGGTCCACAATCCTACAAAAAGCTAATTAGTTCTTTCCATAGTGAGCTGGATTAAAAATGGCAGTTAAAGAGATTAAAGCAAATAAAATGATCAAAATAATTAAGTAATAGTAGGTGCATTTGAGCATTAAAGTGTATGACTTTGATATTAAAGTTGATTGTATGTTGGCACTCAAGGCTCAGCCTTGTTCAGAGACTGATCTGGCTTATATAAAACGTCTAATGTACAACCTCTACGTGCTCTACTTCTATCCATATGTTGCAAGTGGTTTATTATGCAAACACATATACTCACCCCGCTACTGTACAGTACTCATTGTATTGGCTTTGATAGGTGAATTAGCGCAAGAGATTTATGAGTGTTTGTTTTGGCTTTGGAGTTTCTGCCAGTTTCGCAACTAAAAAGAAAGCCCTAGATGAAAGGTTTTGGACATGAAAAAGGTGATCTGTATGAAATGCGATCAGTTCCAGTCAGGTAAAATTAGTCCCTTTTTAACTTTAAATGGTCCTTTGCAGGAGTGCTTATTGCTAGCAGTTACATTGCTGAGGATTCAGAATGACACTGTCTGGCTTTTATCCTGAATAATGAGTTGAGTCGGATTTATGTGTATGTGTGCGTGTGTGCGCGCGTGTGTGTGTGAGTGTGAGTGTGTGATCATCAGCCCAAGCTAATCGTTAAGGGAAGAGTTTAAATATAAAAAAAATGGGGAAAAAAAGTTATCAATGAGTAAAGACTTCCAAATATTTGTCATGCATAGTGCTCACTCTGTAAGCTGTAAATCACTCTTAAATTACTTGTAATTTAACCATAGGCGAACCGCGCCATTCAAACCTGGTCTCTTAGTGAGCTTCAAAACTGAGAGTTTTGAAGCTCAAAAACCATGCTACTAAACCACAACTTTATGCTAACTATGGAACATCTGGCTGTTATTAAAGGTTTTGCAATGTATACAGGCTCCGAAATATATAAACAGTGGAACCTTGGATTACGAGCATAATTCGTCCCGGGAGCGGGCTTGTATTCCCAAACACTCGTAACCCAAATTTTATTTTCCCATAAGAAATAATGGAAACTTAAGTTATTCTTTGTACAGCTTAAAGAAATAAATACATAAAAATTATAAAAAAAAATTAATTTATGTTATTTGTTTTAAAAATAAAACAAATTAACCTGCACCTTACCTTTAAAAAAAAAAGCAAAAATAAATCCTGACAGATTTGTGTTTCTTTTTATGCGTGCAGGCGCTCTGTGTGTGTGTGTGTGTGTGGATGTGTGAAGCCCCTCCAGTCCCGACAGAGAGTGAGTGAACCGGTATGGTGTCAAATCACGCGCGCAGACACACAGAGGGTGAGGGGAAAAAATGGATTTTTGACCTTCTAATTAGACTTTATTACACAGTAAACCTTTCTTTTTTGAATTTTACACAAACTATGTAGCACTAAATACTATGTAGCACTAAATAAGATCCAGCAGGGGAGACAATTACCCACAATTCCCCAGTGCAAGAGCCCACTGCGAAATGTAACGTCGTAGTGACGTCTTCTCCATGTCAGTTTTGTAACGCCAGACGACGTCTTTTTCCGACGTCTACTGTACGTCTAATGTTCATGTCAGTGGAACGTCTTTTCCATGTCATTTTTGGATGTCCAATTTCCATCTTTTGTAAGATAGAAATAAGGTGGATAGGCTAGGCTACCATGATTTTTTTTATATAAAATATAATTTACATAAATTTTTATATATCTTGGAGAACGAGTAAGCTTGCTTGCTACCCAATGCTGATGGCTGGGAGTACTTTATTTACACACAGCACTGTATGGCATAAGCAACACATTCACCCAGGACCTACACCCAATTCAGCCTAAGCATGAACCAAAGCACATCCCACAGGTCACGCACACCCTTTACACACAAACATGGCCGAAGCCACTAGCCCAAACAAACTTCCCCAACATGGTGAACACACAGAAACCCTCCCGCAATGCATGATGGTCGTCAGCCGCCGCCCCGCCTACACCACAATACAATATAAAATAAAAATGTAAATAACTTGATTATAGGCTACTTTAAATAAAATAAAAACTGTTAGGGAAACAGGAAAATGTAAATATATATGGTCTACCAAATAAATAAATAGTCATACAGATAATAAATAATAAAAGTTGTCTCAGTTGCGATCACGTGATGCTCAGCATCAAAATAAAAAGCAAATTCAAAATTCGAATTCAAATTTTATTTGTCACATACACAGTTATACACAGTACGATATGCAGTGAAATGCTTATACGACCGCCGGTGACCTTAAAAAGAAAATTAAAAAAACTATATATAAGGAATAAATATTAATAAAAAGAAATAAAATACAAAGGAAAATAAATGTAACTAGTAAAATAAACAAACTGTACAGGTAAGGGCATGTAAAAATATCACAAAATATAGAATATAGGAATATGGGGGGGGAAATATATAAATAATTTTTTTTTATGTTTTGGCATTAAAATGTTTTAAAGTGGCAAATTGTCATGTGCAATGGGAGATAAACATGTATTGTATAAAGTGACTTATGAAAAGTGACATGTGCAATGGTTTCAGATATGTAAATATGTATTGCATGAATGTGTCCATGATTGTCCAGTCAGTGTCAATGTTTAAAAGATATGACTCCTGTGTTGTGTGATGTGATTGAGAGACCTTATCGCCTGCGGGAAGAAGCTCCTCCTCAGTCTCTCTGTGTTGGCCTTCAGGGAGCGTAATCGCTTCCCAGACTGCAACAGAGAAAACAGTCCATTGTTGGGATGGCTGAGGTCCTTCACAATCTTCCTGGCCTTAGTCCAGCACCGCTTGCTGTAGATCAAGTGCAGGTCAGGGAGCTCGGTCCGGATGATGCGCTCAGCTGATCGCACCACCCTCTGTAGAGCTCGTCTGTCCTGCATGGTGCTGTTTCCAAACCAGGTCGTAATGTTTCTTGTCAGGATGCTCTCTATGGTACAGGAGTAGAAATTCCTGAGCACCTTAGAGGGCAGTCTAAAGTATCTCAAGCGTCTGAGGTGGTAGAGACCACCGGGGCTGACGGGCCTTTTTTACCACGGTGTTGGTGTGACAGGACCATGACAGGTCCTGCATGATGTGAACACCGAGGTATCGGAAGCTGTCCACTCTCTCCACTGGGCTCCTGTTGATGATGGGGGTCTGGTAGTTCCTCTCCTGCTTTGTACTAAAGTCCACTATCAGCTCCTTTGTCTTGCTGACGTTCAGGAGGAGATTGTTCCTCTGGCACCAGTTCTCCAGATTAACAATCTCCTCTAGGTAGGCCAACTCATCATTGTTAGAGATCAGGCCCACCTCAACAGTGTCGTCAGCAAACTTGATGATGGCGGTGGATTTGGTAATGGCCACGCAGTCGTGGGCGTACAAAGAGTACAGCAGGGGACTCAGAACACAACCCTGGGGGGCTCCAGTGCTGAGAGTGAATGAGGCTGAGACATGTCCGCCCATCTCTACTGCCTGTGGTCTGCCAGTCAGAAAATTGGAGATCCACTGACACATGGATGAGCGGATCCCAGGTGCCCCAGCTTGGTGGTAAGTGTGGAGGGAATTATGGTATTAAATGCAGAGCATTTTAACATAATTCCCTTTCTTAGTGTCCAGGTGAGTAAGTGCATGCGTGATACATGATACTCGGCACTCGTAAACTAAGACTTATTCGTTTCCCAAGTCAAAATTATTTTTTTAATCTTTGCTCGTCTTGCGGAACACTCGCAAACCACGTTACTCATAATCCGAGGTTTCACTGTATACTATATATATTGTATACAGTGAAACCTCGGATTATGAGTAACGTGGTTTGCGAGTGTCAAGAATTATATCAAGAATTAAATTCATACATTATAATCCAATAAAGAATATTGAAACGAAAAAGAAAAAAAAACATCATATAGTTGGATGACACCCAAACCACCAAATAATTCAAAATCCATTTTACAGAATCCAATGACATTTAACATTAAATATTGTAAATCTAAATATGAATGACTGTTGTTTTCAATCCATAGAAGTTAAAACACATATGATGTGTTCTCAATATTAACCAGTGTTTAGTTTAGTGTAGCTCACAATTAAGGCAAGTTTAGCATTATGGAAAAAATGAAACTGTCTCAGCGATGATAAGCATGTGCACAGAAAGATGATGCCATTTTGTATAACCTGCAAACTCCCCCATGATTGTCATTTATACATATTACTGAATGTTTCATGATTGTTCATGCATTTTAATCCCTGATGAACCTTATATCAAGTTGAAAACTGGACCATGAAAATTTTTTCTGGATGTTGGACATGAGTGTCGACATTTTGTGATGCCCAGTGGTGGACTGCCGAATGAACCATGTACGAAATAAAAGATCGAGATGAGTACTCTGGGTGCGGTTAGTTATCCTGGCTTTATTTCTGACTTCATTCATAAGAAATCCAACGTAATCACCCTCAATCATAACAATAATTCGGAAATTATTCCTACGTCCATGGTGTTTAGTCTGCAGATGGTGCATTGTGGGATTTCACAGGCATGCTGGATATTCTCCACCATGATGACATGATTACAAAATGGCAAGCTGCCATGATCTAGTGCACTAGGTAGGGAGTATCCTCATCATGACTAATTTTTCTTCTGTGCACATTCAGTACAATGAATTATATTAATCTTTAACAGGATGCAACTACACCAACCCAGTCTCCCACAAAACGTTGCTATGACGTTGCTATAGGTTCTTGGGTTCTGCCTTTTATTAGGTTTTATATAAGAAAGAAAAACATTAGTTATGTAACTATGGTAATATTCATATTTTAAAAATCACCTAGATAGCTTCCTGTGCAGTCATTGCAACAAACACCCCATTTTCATTCACGTGAGTACATGCCCGGTTCTTTTCCTAATCTACATGAGAAGGAACCTTGGAGGTTATCCAGGTTGATAAAGCACTAAACACAATGTACATATTTAGAAGTAAAACTTCTAATGTGTGTGTAACCTAATGCTTCTATCTGATAATGTGAACTCTACAACTATGGCCTGTTGGGAAAACCTGTGGAAAAAAAAGGCTGATGGAAAACAAGTCATTTTTTTATTCACACTCATCAAAATATGGTTCCAGAAGAGATGGAGGATGATGGGAAAGGAGGATTACAGTGGCGGGAGAGTGAGGTTTTGGTGTATTGCTGGCACATAACACCAGAGCAATGCTTCTTCTTTGTTTTTTTGTTTTTCTGTCCAAGTAAGGAGAATTAATATTCACAAAATCCAGTTGAAATTTACGTACAGTACCAGTCAAACTTTTGGACAAAATTTTGGATTTATTCTACATTCTAGCACAATAATGAAAAATTTTTTGGCATTGGCATGGCATAAGATAATTAAGTAGCAGCAACAACAACAACAACGTTTTTTAACTTAAGACACAAAGGTCAGCTGCTCTTGCAAGAACAAATGCAAGATGCAACAAATTGTCAAATGCATTCGCCAAACCTATCAAGCACCATAATGAAACTGCCTTTCATGAAGACCATCCCAGGAAAACAACGGAATTTATCTCTGCTGCAGAGGAGAAGTTTATTTAGAGTTACGAGCCTCAGAAATCACCAATTAACAAGCAGCACTTCAGATTAAAGCCATTATGAAGGCTTTAAAGACCATAAGTAGCAGACGCACCTCAACCAACTGTTCAAAGGAGATTATTTGCATAAATTATACCATAAATTTTGGAGAATCTTTGTCCAAACTTTCGACTAATAAAGTACATTCATGTAATCACCTGAAGATCCAATACTTAGCCAAATAAAGCTCATGTCATGCAAAAGAACCAATAAAAAAAACTAATAAAATAGTTAATTATACTTGATTAATTCAACATTACACTATACCTTTAAAGTTGCCAGTAGGATTTCACACATCACAACACACCTGTAGGCAATCCTGACTGTAAAGGCAAAAGAAAGCTAATATAATAATAATACTATTCATATAATTTTTCTTTGGGATTAATGGAGTACTCTAGCTGTCTATCTATCTATCTATCTATCTATCTATCTATCCATCTATCTATACATTTAAAAGCAGCCCTGAAAAAAGAGCAATCACATTGCAAAACACATTACATGACACGTTGTTCCTGTGTAATACTGGTCAGATCTGGTTAAATACTGGTCATGTTAAAAACATAATATAAACAGTTTAACGAAAAAAGATTTTCAGCAATAAACTGGATATGAGTCACTTTCGCCCAGTGTGAGTGTAACCCAAGTCAAACTGTAGTCCTGTAAAATACATTTCATTATAGTGTTCATCCACATGAATTTCCTGTAGAAATACTAATGAGGAAAAACATATTAGAATGACAATATTAGAATCATTTTGAGGGCTCAAATGAATGTAAATTGTGTATGTGATTAGCTTTTGTGTTGATCAATATCATTCTGTAAAGGGCAAAAATAAATAAATAAATAAATAAATAAAAAATCCCACCAATTATGGTAAGCCATTGTGTGATATTGTTAATATACTGTACAGTAAGTCCACTACATTTAAACATTCAAGTTATGAACATTCAAGTTGAAGTTATAAATTAACCTAAGAAGACATGACTATGCGTTCGCACATATTTATTTCATACATTGTCACATGTGTGCAGTGTGCATAATCAGCAAGTGCAGTACAAGCCCAGGATGTCCAAAAGCAAGTGTAAAAGCAATGGCACTGAAGCTGGTACTGCTCAGAAGCTTCAACCAATAAGTATGGAGACAATAGAGGAAATAATTAAGAGAATGGAGCAAGGTGAAAAACGTCTTTTAACCTCAATCGTTCAACCACCAGCACCATTCTGAAGACCACTGTACTGTAATATATTTTGTATAGCCAGTTTTTTGGTTCCTGGTACCCAGACAATGTTTGTTGGACTTAGAAACAAATTGGACTTACAAACAAGTTCTCAGTAGAAAAACTCTGTTGTATGTTGGGGACTTCCTGTATTAATAATATTAATAATGTTTATACTATGTAAAAAATGGACATCAGAAAGTAGAGGTAAACATTTTTAAGTAAAATACTATTACTGCTGCTACTGTTAATAATACTAATACTACTACTATTATTATTATTAATAATAATAATAATAATAATAATAAATAAGTTGTCTCTCTGCTGTTCATACCTTTTTGTTCAACAGCACCATCTTTTTGTCCTGCCTTTCTGTCATCTGCCCCCTCCTGTCTCTGGTCGTGTGGATGAAGGGAGAACATATGGTTGAAATTGGAGGCCTCTGCTGCTGCCAAAGCCACAATGCTGCGATGGAGAATTACAGCAGGAGAATAAGCCATTGTTCAAACCTTCTAGGAGAGAGGGGGGAGAGAGAGGGAGAGAGAGACTACAAACATCTGCAAAGGCCTGAAAAAGCCCTGAAAGACACTTTTAAACCACAGTGTAAAGCATTAGACCATTTCCAGGAAGTAGTCATTGGGTAAACAGAACGTTTTGCCATCCTCAGGCATTAAATCAAAATGCAAGTTAAATCATAACAGAATATTTTTTGATGGCCCTTTGCCTTCATTAGTAGTGTTGCCCTGCAATTCACTGCATTTTTTAGTGCAAAACCTTTTTTCCTGACTCAGAACTAGACAGGGCAACATGGTGGTGTAGTGGGTAGCACTGTCGCCTTGCACCTCCAGGGTCCGGGTTCAATTCCCGGCCAGGCTTGAATCTCGTCTCTGTGTGCGTGGAGTTTGCATGTTCTCCCCGTGCTTAGTGGGTTTCCTCCGGGTACTCTGGTTTCCTCCCACAGTCTAAAGACATGTATTAATTGGTATTCTTAAATTGACCATAGTGAGTATGTCTGTGTACCCCGCCTTGTGCCCTCCTAGGATAGGCTCCAGGCCCCTGGATACAGGATTAAGTGTTAACGATGATGAGTGAGAACTAGACGGACATATCTTCTTAAATTTCTCACACGCCCCTATGAAACTTATGTCACAACATTTAGCACCTTGGCACAAAGTGCACTATTCTTTTAAGTTATAAGAACTAATTTGGGGCGTCCCAGCCCTTTGCTACTATTGAAGAGCTTAAAAATCTGGAAAAAGTGGATGAAAAATAAATAACTACTTCATTTATGATTCCTAACTTGCTCCAAATTCACTCCACAGATAATGAACTGCATTTTATGGCAAAAAGGGCAGAGAATAAAAAAAAAAAAAAAAACATTAATCTCTCTGTCTCCTCCACAAAGCTCAAATCAAACTGTAGGCTAGCAAATGCATATACTGTACTGTATATTGCTTAGTGAAACAATAAGAAACACAAAATAACTCCTCCAAGTCATAAAAAATCAGACTACTGAAATATACTAAAACATAAAATCGGAAAGCAGCCAAAAGGGAAGAAAAAAAAAACACTTAATTTTGAGATATGTTCTGTGAAACCAGATGTGCTGCAGTTTGAACACTGTGCGAATACCATATTACAGTACTGTAATTTGGGAACTATGATGCGCTTCACTCTGTTATTTCCAAAGAAATTCAATAGAAAGGTAACATTACAACACTAAGACAAGCATGACATGAGATACACACGCTGTGTGCGGTAAGCTGTTGTGCTTGTCCCAGTCTCTAGTTATTCCATAATTCTAAACCCTGTTAAAACCTTAGGGGTTCTATTTTTTTAAGGTTTTATTTGCACAATTGTGTTTTGGTCATACTTTCATTCAACGCCAATCTAACTTTTAAATGCAACCTTGTCCCAGTGGTAATTGTCATCACGACGTCATTACAACTAAACCACTTTGGTCATCTAACAATGGGGTTCCTGCTGCGTTGGAGATTAGCTCTGATACATTTGTTTTTACTACATATTGGACAATAATCAAATGCAGCAAAATAATTCAATATGTTTTTAAATCACATGGTTCTCTTTAGCCAACTATTTCTTTAAATTATAAAATGAAACCAAACCAGACAAGTGAGAATTTGAAACCACTGTCAAAATGTTCAACTTTATATTAGAAATAACCATTTGAATCCTGGTACAGAAAAGGTGGTTTTGGTCTCCACAGCTATATTCCCCATTCTTAATGTCTGTGCAGGAGTGAATTCTATGTAACTCATGATTTAAAATTAAATGAAACCTTACAATCATGCATATTGACACTGACATTGCCAATTTGAACAACAGCTGCTTGCCATACCGCTAACTGTCTCCTATGCGTTACTTTAGCTAACCGGCTCACTGGAATCAATGTAGTTATCTTATCACAAGAAATGTAAAAGGTGATACAGGATGACACATAGGGTATGAATGACAGAGTTCAATCAAATTTATAGTAATGTTTGCATATAAATTAACCTTAAATAAGTTAAATTTTTTGCTGTTTTAAAATGTAAAACATTTAAGTTAAGCTAAAGCTAAGCTAGCCGGTTTGTGGTAACTGAGGTAAGTAGGCATGTTTCAACCAACAGCTAGGCTCCTTCACTCCACCCATTTACTTATTCATGGATGAACCGTCAGTTCCTCCTAAGATAGCGTTGAACAAAGAGCTTCAAAGCTGCTTTGCAGAAAACATGTAAATCACATCATGGAGATTTTGTCTAGTTATTAAACAGTCTAGAGTAAACCCCATGTTTTGATTCCCTTCTTGCATTATAGTTTAATAAAAAAAATAGAAAGTGTGGTGTAAGTTGCAAGTGTAAAAGCTTCAGGATCAGGATTCAGATGAGGTCACCAAGCATTCTGTAATGCAGCTACCAATTGGTCTGTCCGATTGTGTGTAACCTCCCCCTTCAACCTTCCCTTAAGTAACAAAATAAAACTAAGAATATTTTTGGTTGTAACTGACAGCCATGTTTAACAGATAAAGAGTGCATGCCAAGTGTTGTTAACTCAACAGCTTGTTCAAATTTTATAGCACAATGATTTTTTTCATTTATTCACTGTCTATACTGCTTATCCTGTACAGGGTTGCGGGGGGGGGACCGGAGCCTATCCCAGGAGAAAGAGGTATACCCTGGACAGGGTGACCGGAAAACTGGAATACTCAAAAGAAACCCACCAAGCACAGGCAGAACATGCAAATTCTTGCACACAGACCATGCCACCTGAGCACAATTCTTTGCATTAATTCAAGAATTACATTAAAAATTTGTCTGTGGCAAAATAAAAGCACCTAAAAATGTGCAGCTTTTAACTTTAATTTGGCTGATCAGAATTAAATAAAAATCAATTTGCATCAATTTACAACGATTATGCTAAACTATGGCCATTACTTAAGAAATATCATACAGGCAGGAGTATGTTGTACTAAATATCCGCACGGACGTGATACGGTTGTATATCTGACTGCCGAAGATATTAGTTCAACAGGACTGACAGCTAGTGTAAAATAGTGTACAATTCATTGTTCTACAAACCAGGTAGTGCCCTTGATCAGGGATTCAGACTTGTGTTAAAAGCTAGTTAGCTTTTTAGCTTGCATAAACCTTGAACAGGACAACAGATGGTTCAGAGGCAGCTTGGAACGACTGCTAAGTAGACAAAGTGTTGATTAAGATGACATGGGGTTTTCAGGTGTTGGTTCTGTGACTGGTTTCAAATATGGGCTTTGGCAGGCAGCTGCTCTCTCCACTTTTCAGTATTGAAGACTGTACCAATGTATTTTTACCCTTGATAGCAACGAGCAATTAGGGCAATACCATTTGTTAGAACACCTGTGATGCATAGTGATACATAAGGTTAAATGTCCCAGTGCTGTTATGCTCTATATTCCCACTCATGGAATGCCTCTCTCCCAAACTTCTCAGTCGGAATTAACTCTTGTATAATATATTAATATTGTGTTACCGAAGACAAAAATTTATGCAGCTAAAGTAGCGAGTGTGCTGAGTGTTTAATGTGTCTTATGTGGGTTTTTGTGTGTGGTTTTGTTCTGACGAGCAGTTACTCTGTCAGATTCCAACCTTATAATGGCAGGAAGCATTGAAACAAAATATTGGTTTTAGAGTAAACGTTATTTTTTCGCCTCTTGAAACCATTACCACAAATATCTACCTCAGCTAAAGAAAAGATTCTCCTTGTCCACGCTTGTCTTCCAGGTTTGGTGCTTAAACGACACACACACACAAAAAATTGCAGATTAATAAACGTTTGGCCTCAGAAAACCTTCCTTGTGTTTTTCTACAGATTTTCAGCTCACCGTTGAAATGAGAAACGTCAGAACCCTGTTTTCGTGGACGCAACAACATTCTATCCAGGCAGCTGGATACAATTATCTCGTTAAAGTTTGTGTTCAGTGCCTTGTGCAGAGGATGGAGCTCTCCCACACTGTAATTGATGCCAGCTAGCAATGAATTAGCAATTATGCTAGTGAGGAGTTTTATTTGACTTAAGGCTGTAATTTCTGAATTTAGCTTCAACTACAGTAGGTTAGCTGCTGACATAGCTAAGAGCTAACACTGTCCCTGAGTCTTTAGTTTAATAGCAGTAGCCAGATATGTCTAAGGTTTATTTCAATCAGGTAAATGGTTAGCTCTGAATATTACTACTAATTCTAACACTATGCTAGGCTGGGGTTTAATTTCACACAGGCTACCTGTGAATAAGTCTAGCATTAGGTTGCAGGATGATTTTGTCATATGCTTTTTTCTTTCTTTTTTTAACAAACAGGTTAGCATAACTTTAATTTTTTACAATTTTTTTTCTTTTTAACCAAATCTATAGCATTGCAAAGCATAATTCTAAGCAGGGCTGTTGTACACTTAGCATTAAAGCTTTGCTAGCATGGATGTTTAATTAACTCTTCCTTAAACACTGTAGCATTTAAGTGAGAATTAAAATTCATATAACATTTAAAATTAATAGAATCTTGGTATTTAGATCCATATTATGTTTGTAAAAGACTCTATTTTACTTACATATAAACACTCAAAGTTTAATTCTTCATCAATTTAAATTGACCGTTACTGTTTAACCGGCAGTATGAACTATTGCCCTGTGGCTAGAGTTACAGAAATCTAATTGTCCTGTTATGCCTATTTTATTCTCTTTCAAGTTCATACATATTATAAAGCACTGAGTTGCACTGTAAATGTATCAAAAGCGTAGCTTTTGTTATTCTTATATCAATTCAGTGACAATTATGGTAGTTTCCTTTCTAAGATAATGATTGACTGAATATAAGGCTCAGTATAAGAGTGTAAAAACATTTCAAGCAAATGTGAATTTGTGTTCTTTTTTTACTTAACAAGAGGTGATTGCTGCATTTTGGCCAGCTGCAGTAATAATCTGTTCAGCCTGAGTTACCTTCATCTTGGTGGTCCTTCATGAATTTCCACAAATAAAGTCTCAGCATGTAGAAATGTGTTCATGGCAAAGTTAGAGGAAAAATATATCAGAAACTGTGGATTCAGTGGGTGTAATATATTTGTTTTATTTTTTTAATACTAATGTAAGTTAAAGGTTCTTATGAGTTTTTAAACTCATAAGGTGATAGGTGCAGCCTTTGCACCAGCTGGTTTACTTTTGCATTTTCTTTAGCCTTAGCTTGTCTGTCATAGGCTAACAAGTACGTAATTAACATTTATTGTGTTTGGAAAGCAACTAAATGTATACAGGGTTCCCTGTATTCTGTCGGCACAGGATATGTCCTTAGATCAATTTCTCAACAGTCAACAGTAAATGTTAACAGAATGCTACCTGAGTAATATTTAAGTACACTACATATTCACTTTAGATAAATGACCTTTATGATCAAAATTATTTATGGTCATAAATAATTCATTGTTGCATTGTTAACAAAAGCTTTGGTTTCAGCTGTATTTTATACCTCAAAGTTTCACCTCATAAAAAAAAGTTTCCTGAATGTTTTTTTTTTTTTATGATCCCATATATTAATTGTCTGGATGGTGTGGTGGAATAATTCAGCTCTCAGCCACACACATAGCAAAAAAGGGGCGATAAACACAACAGGTGTCCTGCAAGTTCCTTTCGTCTATGTACATTACATAGTTGTGGACCATTTATTACATTTGGCATGTCACAAAAGTAATGAAAAAAAGGTGATAGGATAGCATTTCATATAGAATTAAATTGTAAATTGTTAGAAAGTGGTTTTGAGCGTGAGAGTTCAAATTTTATTTAGATTATTCTAATCTAACTTTTTATATAAAAAAATATTATCGGATAGTATCGGAAATTTGTCACCTGTCTCATGTAATCAGGTACAGTATTAACAAGCATTTTGGATGATTTAATTCATGTAGATTCCTGGTTAAATAAGCCTAATTTTAATAGTTTTTAGATTTGAATTTTATTACTCTGTCATGTCCGGTTGCTGAGATATGTCCAGTGAATGTTTGTTTACGAGGACGACCTCAGAAAACTCAGACCTATTTTTCTAAATCCTGTTTCAAGAATATTTAGATTAGGATTCTATAATTATAGTAAGAAACAGGGCATCCTTAGTCTCAGTTTGACACCAGGATTTTCCTGCTAGCCCTAAAAAAAAAAATAAATAAAAAAAAAACTCTTCCCAGTTGTGTTGGACTAATAGCACTTAGTTATTAATCTAGTTAACCCAATGTAAGTATGTATCCAATGATGTAAACTTTAAAGCACTTTTTGTAAGTCGCTCTGAATAAGAGCGTCTGCCAAATGCCTAAATGTAAATGTAACTTCGCCAGTAGTGCAGTTTTTTAGGAACAATTTTCCCAATTATGTTGAAGGATCTGAAAAATAATATGCTTATCAAAATTTTTTGTTAAAATTTAAAATTTAATACATTTCACCTACAGCAATTTATTGCCCACAGAGTACTAACAGCATACTGCCTAACTAACCTGCGTGACTTGATATGATGGGTCACTTTTTTTTCTTCTCACACATTAAGTAACTTGTTCATCCTTACCAGGGTTATAGTGGAGCATGGGAATCCATGACCACAAGCAAGAATAATTCATCAAGAAGATCCAGTCCATAACAGGGTGCAAAGCATGCAAACATTTTAATAATATTTTAATTAGGTGGGTGTAAATCAGATCTAGAGGAAACCTGAGCTCAATCTTTTAAATAACATTTTTAAAAATTTCTAAAACAACTGGTTATTTAAATCATCATAAAAGCAGAAGAAACAAAAATTTACAGACTTAAGACTTCTGGTGGAAGGATTAATATTAGTAAAAGATTTTGTTGTCCTTTGTTTCTCATGCCTACATTATGAGCGTTTGTGTGTTTGTGTGTTTGCACTCGAGCCTTCAAAGAAAAGGTCAAGTGGATGTTGGCCAATGGCTTGTTTGACTGAAGCCAGCAGCTTGCTATTTTTTTTTTCTTTTACATGTTGGCCTAAGTCTCTACACCCTTTCCACACATCCCACATGTTTCTAAAATGTAGTTATAAATCAGGATTAAATCAGAAACATAAGTATTGAGTAGTTTCATGTGTAGAAATATATTGCAAAGCAAGTACATAAAACTTAAACAACACCAAATCAGACCTTGTAGCTTTGCTTGTTTGACTGCTTTTAACTCTCATGAATGTTCACTCACTCACTCACTCATCATCTATACGGCTTTATCCTTATTAAGGGTCGTGGGGGGCCTGGAGCCTATGCCAGGAGACGTAGGGCACAAGGCGGGGTACACCCAGGACACTGTGCCAATCCATCACAGGACTCACACACTCATTCACACACTATGGGCAATTTGGGAACGCCAATTAGGCTAATCTGGATGTCTTTGGTCTGTGGGAGGAAACCGGAGAACGAATTGAGAATGGCTGGGAATCTAACCTGGACCTTGGAGAAGCAAGGCGACAAAGCTAACCATTGCACTACCGTGCTGCGTTCTCATGAATGTTATTTGTAAAAATAATAAGAATATATAATTTTAATTAACAGCTAACATAAATTTGAGACTAGATGGAATTAAGAAAATTATTTAATCTGTTGTATAAATTCAAATTCAAAAAATCTTTCTGTTTTTAGAAATTCAGTAGCTTTCAATAATGTTATGAACCTATTAAAACTTAAAAGAAAAATAAGGAACTTATGTTAAAAAAATGGTATGATTAATGTTTTTTTTTTATTCTCCTCATTTCATTTGAATTTTCCCATTATTTCAGCCTGTTGTAAAGGAACATTGAAAGGATAGGAAATTATGAAAAAGACAGACATAATTAAAAGGCCAGAAGGACCGGTGTCTTCCAATTTTTGTGAATATTTGTTTTACTTTCTTGGGTTACTTGGGTTTTATTCTCTTCTAAGTGTCTCATTCAACAATGAGTCCTTCTCAGTACACAGTATTCTGGCTTCAATAAGATTGACACAGAAAACCTTGGACAAGCAGAAGCAGCTTGCTTCCCATAACTTAGCTGCCACATTACCTCAATCTTCCTCAACATGACAAATCTTCACAGCATTCAATAAGGCATGAAACAAATCCAGAGCATTAGCCATATCCTTCACCAGTATTTTTCAGCATGCCGTTCATCCTTCATCAGGTTTTCAACAGATAACTGGCTTAAACAATTCATATTGCAGTTGAGTGATGCCATTGTGATGTAGTTTGGTGTGATGTAGTTTGGTACTAAATAAGGAACAAAATCCCCCATTGTTGATATTAAGGCCATCCATTCATCCATCATATACCACTTATCCTGTTGGATGTTTATCCGGGGGGCTCTAAGCCAGTGAAATTAGGGAACAAGCCATGATACACCTTGGACGCCCTTGCAGATCACAAGCACATGCACACTCACACAACCAATCATACACCACAAGCAATTTGGAAATGCAAATCAATCTACACAGCAAACCTAGGTAATATTGCTAGCGTGACACTGGTTGATAATAAGTATGATTGCAAAAGTGGATGACTGTAACTATTGTATGGTTTGCCTTCACATGATCAGGTCTAAAAGAAAAATGAGCATAAACAAGACCAAAAACAAGGTTTTGAAACCTGGTATGTCGGTGGTTACCAAAGAGGTAAAATGCACAGACTGAAATGTTTGGGTTCGTAGACCCCATCTATTTCTTTTATTAATGCTAATGATGAGTATGACTCGATGTTTTAAAGGAATACGACTGTAAGTCAAAAATTATCCGCATTCTGGTTATATTAAAACTTCCCTTGGCTGCATTGTTTTATTAGTGCATTAGTCACTGATGTGCAGGTGTAACCATGTTACAATCACTTAATTTGTAACTGCGGTGTGAGCAAAAATGAAAGAGAAGAGCAGCGTGCAGTGCAGTGATTTGTTTTTTGTGATAGATACTCTAATGAAGATGAAAGTTTTTTTTAAAGAGAATCATTACTGATGACGGAGCATGGATTTATCAGTATGAAACTAAGTATGGAATGAAAACTCAAAACTAAACAAGAACAAGTTTCAAAGTTAACAATCAGCAGTTTTCTAGGATTCTCGAGTATGGAATATTATTAGGAAAAAAGTTCAACAGTCAACAGTGCTCATTGAGTCCTAAACTTCGGATTAAACACAGAGGGCCGCTATCCAAGGGCATTCCGATATTGCATACCAATGCACATCTGGACACTTCTGCCCACACTGTCGGCAGGTGTTAAAGCATCCATCCTATAGTCCTCATGTTGCTTCATCGGACTTTCACCTGTTTGGTCCCCTGAAAGCAGCCCTATGAGGATGAAAATTCAGTTCTGATGAAGACTTGAAGACAGCAGTACATTCGTTGCTCGCATCTCAACCTGGTTTATTCATGTCTTATTTTTTTAATAAGAAGAATATGTAAGCTTACTTTGTAAGTTTACTGAAAAGCAAGGAGATTATGTTGGAACAATTTTTGCTTCTATAAGGTGCTGACAGTAACAGTGATTTTGATCAGGCTGCATCATACCACTCTGTTATTTTCCTACAAAAGCATGCCTCCATGTGTTGCTTCTGTACATAATAAAGACATACAGTACTGTAGGAGCACATTTACGGAGTTGTGCGGACCAAACAAACTGTAATTACTTAGATAGTTGTGCTAAAAAGTGCTACTTACATGCATTGTTGTTTATGTGTGTGTGAGGGGAGAGTGCGAGAAAGACATTCTCTTTCTTACAGAGAGAGAGAGAGAGAGAGATGCAAGCCACCCACAGAGCTTAACTCTGCGAGAATGTTTAATAAATTTGCAGTGTGCAGTAAAATCCCTCCTGAAAGCCTTTATTACACAAAAAAAATTATATCTCACTGTGTGTGTGTGTGTGTGTGTGTGTGTGTGTGTGTGTGTGTGTGTGTGTGTGTGTGTGTGCCAACTGCTTTGGAAGTATTTTAAAAAGGCTTTGGAGGTAGAGACAAAAAGAACCAGATAAATTAATATAGGAACGAGAGAGAAACAGTCAGGTGATGACCTCCTGCTTTTAGACCACACATAGCTCATATGTAATAACCTTTAGTTCACTCACACAAACACACACACACACCACACAGAGCGAAATCATCCTTTCTTGTTTTGCTTCAATAAGGTGTAATCTGTGTACTGAGATTTAAGGGATTCGTGTCTGCATGCTGTGTGTGTGTATATGTGTGTGTGTGTGTGGACTTGTATATAATTCAGAGATTCAGTTCAATTAAATTTCATTTTAATTACGTTTAACAATCGTCATTGTTGCAAAGAAGCTTTACAGAATCTAAAGAAATTTAGGTAAATGAGAGTTGATTGTGGGCGGCACGGTGGTGTAGTGGTTAGCACTGTCACCTTGCACCTCCAGGGTCCAGGGTCAGATTCCCGTCCTTGTGTGCATGGAGTTTGCATGTTCTCCCCGTGCTCAGTGGATTTCCTCCGGGTATTCCGGTTTCCTCACACAGTCCAAAAACATGCAGATTAGGCTAATTGGCTTTCCCAAGTTGCCTGTAGTGTGTGAAGGAGTGTGCAAGTGTGTCTGTGTGTGTGAACCCCGCCTTGTGCCCTAAATCTTCTGGGATAGGCTCCAGGCCCCCTGTGACCCTGAATACAGGATAAAGTGGTATAGACGATGAGTGAGTGAGTGAGTGAGTGAGTGAGTATTGAATGTGGAAAAAAATATGTATAAATCAATATATAATGAGGTTGAAAATCTGATGGATTTTTTCTTTTCACAACAAATCATCTTTTCTGTTTCCCATGAAGCACTGTCTTTATTGTTGTCCATTTCTTTTCCCCCAAACTAAATATTGCACAAGAATTGAAAGTAAATTTTGCATTTTATTTAGACATCCAGGTCCCAGAGGCTGGAGGAAGAGTGGAGAGGTTGCTTCAAGTCCAGTGTGAAGTTTCCACAGTCTGTGATGATTTGGGATGCTATATCATCTGCTAGTGTTGGTTCATTGTGTTTTATCAAGTCCAAACTCAACACAGCCATCTACCAGGAAATTTTAGAGCACTTAATGCTTCTGTTGTCATGCTTGATAGGGATGCGATTGACTTTTCCAGCATGAATCCAGCATGCCCACCGTGCCATGGTATTACTGCATGATATTGCTGCGCTTGATTGGCCAGCCAATTCGCCTAACTTAAACCCAATAGAGAATCTTTGGGGTATTGTCGACAGTACAGTACAGACGAGGTGAAGGCAGAGGAACCTGCTCTTCAGTAATGCCTCAGCGGTGCCACAGACTGATTACCTCCATGCCATGCTTCGTTGATGCAGTAATTCATATTTAATCCTGACCAACTATTGAGTGCATAAATGAAGCATGGCATGAAGCATTATTCTTCAGTATTTTTGTATGATTAATGCTTTTCTGATTGATCTTAGGAAATAGTTTAATATATTGAGACTCTGGATTTTAATGAGATATTTGCTGTAATAATTAAATTAAAATAAAAAAAGGTTGAAATGTTTTACTTTACATGAAGTAAATCTAGAATATATGAGAGGTTCATTTATTTTATAATATTCTGAAAAGAATGAAACTTTTTCCAAGATATTCTCATTTGTTTAGATGCACTATGATTGTAATGGTCATGTGACCTACCTAACTAAGTTGCGCAGCCATAAGTTTTACACCAAGAAGTAATACTAAAGGTCATAACAAACGTTTTGTATTGTGTCATGGTCTGTCTGGCAATCTTGTCCCATCTGAGTACTACTGCTCTCCATGACATGATCCCTGTGCTTTATCACTGTTTGTTTTGTAGTCTTCAGCATTCTCTCACAAAACTCTGTCCAGAGCTCTCCACTGTTAAAGAGGTCTCCAGAGTACAGTTAGGGAAATAACACAGACCCCAGCTAAGCTTTTTTTCCCCTCTGCCTGACCATTAGGTGATTTGATTGACTTAGGGCCCATAATTTTTCAGACAAGTAAATTGTAGGAGAAACAAAATAGTGTTGGAGTCATAGGTCATCATTTAGGACATAAGTTTTAAAAATGATTCTGGACCGTTTCTGTTACCGTAATAACATGTACAGCTTGTGATCAATGGTAAGAAGTAAAGAAACTGCTGGTTTTGGCTGTAACATTATGTGCAAACCTAATCCCATATTTCTTAAAGAGTAAAAAGAATACATTAATTATCTTATATTATTAAGCAGCTTATATGGAATGTCCAGATGGATTACAGGTTATTGATACAGACTGGAACTTTTCAGAAATAAATGTAATGACTATTCGAATCTCATTAACGGCCACTGGCATAAATACGAGTTAAGTGGGAAAATCAAAGAAATTCAGCCAAGACCTCAGAAATATAAAATGCCAGACACCAACCAAGTCGCTGTTTAAGAACAATTTCCAAACATCATTCCAAACATTTGTATACTGTATATGCATATACAAATAAACACCTTGGACATCACAGATATAGATATTCAGAAAAGGGGGAACAATTTAACTCTCAGGAAAGATATTTTATTCAACTGAAAACCACTGAAGCAGTTGAGGGTATCAGACACCAACATGTGTATATCTACCTTCAGTAGTTTCGTACATCGCCATGGTCGGAGAGGCTGGTGGTTGCATATATGCTGGCCTCTATATGTAGAGGCTCTTGTGTCTGGTATGTATCTGCTGGTGGAGGGTCTGGTATTGGATGTATACTGTATATGCTGGTGGAGGTTCTTGTTTTGAGTGTGTATATGCTGGTGGAGAATCTGGTGTTAGTGGTTGTGTATATGCTGGTGGAGGTTCTGGTGTTAAATGTGTACAGTATATGCTGGTGGAAAATCTGTTGGTGGTGGCTGCGTATATGCTGGTAGAGGTTTTGGTGTTGGGTGTGTATCTGCTGGTGGAGGGTCTAGTTTTGGGTGTGTATATGCAGGTGAAGGGTCTGGTTTTGGGTGTGTATATGCTGGTGGAAATATTGAGGTTGAAAGTGTGTTTGGTAGTAGAGGTTCTGCTGTTGGTTGTGTGTATGCTGGTGGAGGTTCTGCTGTTGAAGACCGTGTATCTGCTAGTGGACAGTCTGGTGTTGGGTGAGTATCTGCTAGAGGAGGGTCTGGTGTTGGGTTCTTGTAGTAGATGTGTTTATTCTATGGGAGGTTCTGGTGCAAGTGTTCTCTTGTGGACAAAAGATAGTTGTCAGTTGACAGTACTACCACTGCTATTATCACTATTACTATTATTATAGCATGTGTATCATCATAATACTTATCATAATACTTATCTATACTGATTTTTCCTGAGATAAAGTATTACAGTTATTTACAGTAATACTTAATTTATATCTCTATAAAATAATGAGATATCCTGGGCCAAAGTGGGAAACCATGGGGGGAAAGTAAAGGAAGTTACTGATTGAGCAACATGATAATAATGAATTAAATCCAGCTAGAGTATTGCTAGTACTAAGTCAACCTTGATCAGTATCAACCTTAAGTATCAAAGCCGCTAGCTAAATAAAGTCTGAGATTGGATTATATATGTGATGAATACAAGTGCTAACAGAGTGATATGAGCGAATGGAAAGCATTAGAGACACGAATTGGAAGCAGAATCACAATCTCACGTTCCTGTGATGTCATCGCGCATGCATGAGCATTACACACTGCCTGGGTCAGACTCTCTCTCTCTCGCTTACTCAAACACACAGTCGTTCTGAGACAAAGTGTAATGCCAACGCAGCTCTCCCTAGACGCCCCTTGTCTTGTTTGCTGTGTGTAGTTAATCATTACATTCTTGTTTTTGTCTCTCTGTATATTTCTGTCTGTCTTCATCTGTAAGTGTCGCTCTTTAAATCAAGCTTCCCCAGAGTGCTTTGCCCTATACAAACCTTAAGGTTTCTGTGCTCGATAGAGATTGAATAAAAAAAGCAGATCGGAAGATGGGGTATCATTCATAATTATGTTAATATTATTTTAATAAATATAATAATGCAAGAAAAGAGCAATTTAATGACTTATTTTAAAAGTATTTCGATTTATGTGTTCTTATTACAGGTTTGTTCACTACTTCTGAAAATGAGGACACACACACACAGAGAGTCATCCAGGGTTCAGATCATCACAGAAATGAAGAATAAAGTTACAGATGTGCATATGTAATCCAACAAAGGCCAGACGCTGTATGTGATACCTTGCTGCTTTTTGAGGAACTGATGATTCTGAGCGTTTTCAGATGCACCAATCAGGATAATTACAGTAATTATTTCATAACCTGTTTCCTGTCTGTGTTTACAGCCACTCAGAGCTGTCACAGGAGACAAACTCCAGCCTCAGTCAGAAAGTGAAGGCAATACCGATCACGAACAGCAGAAACCAAACGATCATGTCAGCGAACTTCACGGTGATGCGTATATGGAAACAATGTTGGTTAGACCAGGTAGAAGTCAAATAAACATTGCTGTTTCACAAAGAGACTTTAAGGATCAGACTCTAAATGTTTGTAGCAGAAAAATGCACAGTAATGGGCAAAATTCTTAAGGCTCCAAAGAGTTTCTTGTATTTTTAATGTAGTCTTGAGAAATAGTTCTCAAGCTTTCTGAGGGATTTTTTGACTCATTTTTTGGCAAAGTTTTGGCTTTCGTTTTTAGTCCAGTCCTTGTTTCTGACCAGTTTCAAGTTTTTTGTTTGTTAAGCCACACAGTGACCTATGAATCATTCGAACATAAAAAGTGTCGAACGATACGGCATGACGGCCAGTGAGGAACAGGTGCGGGTGATGACAAATAATGAGGCTGGTGATTAGTATACTGGTGATGCTAAATGCTGAGTGGTTGCCACAGACAAGAGGGGTAATGAGGTTGCTGCTGAGGTTGTTACATTCAATTCAATGCAATTTAATTTAACAATGGTCATTGTCGCAAAAGAGTTTTATAGTATCCAGAAAATTATGGAAATGTGTATGAAATGTAAGAGAATATGTGTTGATTTTCAAAATGATTTCCTGGTATGCAAGCTGAGTGTGATGGTGGCAAAGAAAAAACTCCTCGAGATGGAAGCAAGAAAGCTTGAGAGGAACCAGAATCAACAAGAAACCCATACTCATTTGGGTTACAATGGATGCACCTAGTTGAACATCCAGACAGTAAGGCTTTGCAATAATCCAATCTACCCAACCTGTAAAAAATGTTGTTCATTTTAACAGTAAAATACCGTATAAATGCTACAGAATAAAAACTGTAATTAGTTTTACAAAGTAAGACCATAAATTTAACAGTTAAAAACATATGAAAATATGTTTTTTTACAGTAAAATTAAAAGTTATGGATAAACTCTTAGAGAAGGTATTTGTTACTTATATACTGAAGCGTCAGTTCATATTTTACTAAATCTTTGTTAATAAAGTTTAAAAATCAGAAAAATATCTGCTCTGTAAAAAAAATCAACTGTAAATTTTACGGTAAAAAAAAAACATGACGTTGCCAGAAATTTACCATGAAAAATATGGTAGCAACGTTATTGGTTGCACAGAATTGCACTTATTATACTGTATATTTTACAAATTTTAATATTTTTTTCTACTGTTTATAGCCATATAATTTACATGTTTATGTTGTATTAAAACAGTTTACGGTAAAAAAAAAAAAAAAACCTGGCAGCTGTGGTTGCCAGAAATTTACCATAAATCATATATTAGCAACATTATTGGTTGTACGGGATTGCACTCATTATACTGTATATTTTAAAGATTTTAATAGTTTTTTCTACGGTCATAACTGTCTAATTAACATGTTTATGTTAACAGTTTATTCCTGTCAAATTTCAGGGTTTACATTGTAACAAATACGAATCATAACCATGTTTTTTACAGGTTTCTTAATTAGTGGTTTAATAATCACTGAATGAAGTGTTAACTATTTTTAACAGGGATTCCGTTACTGTACTGTTTGTTTGAGAAAATGTGTCGGTTTAGGATCTAGTACACAAGTTGATGATTATAATCTGCATTAATGTTTGCACAGAAGTTTATTTTCTGCATTAATGTTAGTAATTAATTTTTCTGTAGGTGGTTTTATTCCAGGCTAACTTTGCTATGGTATTTTATAGGAATCTAGTATTATTTTTATAATAGTGTAGAGATACGTTGATACGTTGATCTCTCAATACTAAGAGCTTCTTTACATAATCAATCCATTGCTAACTTGTATCTTTAGGCATTTACAACATTTGTTCCCACTTCTTTAATTCAATTTAGATAATTTGATTTAATTTAATAAAAAGAAATGTAGGGCTGGCTCAGGACTTTTGCACAGTGCTGTATATGTGTGTCATGAATGGAAAACCAGGGTGAATTTTTGTGGAACTAATCACTTAAAATTATATTAAACCATAAAATTATAAATAATTAGGGGCATGGTGAATTTAAGTGACAGTTGCAAACTGCTAACTATCAGCCATGCATCACTTTAGCTGATAGCTAACTGGAATTATTTAAGTTTAACCACCAGAAATCTAGGAATTGACATGAGACAATGTGTAGAGTGTGCATGATCGAGTTTAATCAAATGTATAGCGTTAACATATAAATTAACATTATCCACCTTAGTGCTTTAGGTAAGCTAAAGCTAAGCCAGCTAGCCTGGACCTAAAAAATTTAGTCATGTTCCAACCAACAGGCAGGCACTATTTATTCTGCCCATGCATGGATTAACCGGGGGTTAAGGCGGAGTCAGTTCTTACCAAGATGGCGACAACCAGAGCTCCCACAGTTCTTCAAAACCATTTTTCAGAAAATTTATAGGTGACATCATGGAGGGCTTGTCCCGTTTCTGTACAGTCTACGGCTCTGATTCAAAAACTTTTTCCAGAGCTGTTTTTGTTTGCACATCCATGACATCTGGTTCTAGAATTTGTCTAGATTTAATGAATTAAAGATTTTGAATTAATCACAAGAGTTGATATGTTTATGTTTACACCTGTAAACTGATGCATATAACCATTTTAAGAAAAAATCTCTTTGTCTCAGGTTTTCAGGGCAAGTTGTGCTCCTGAAGTCTACAGCTGGGCCAAGAATTCAACCAAGCAGAAGGAAAGAGGAGACCTGTATTAAATCAGCATATGAATGCAGCCAATATGCATAAAACTATAAGGTCTGCTGTCTGGAACTGTGACGTTTCAATTAGCAGCTATAAATGAGCTCAAGAAGAGCTGTAAGTAGTACGCTTGAAATTATTCAATGTTAAGTGCTCCTGGATCGCCTTGGCTGTGTTGATTCCTACAAAGGAAAACAAGGAGCAGCATATCGGCTCTGGAAACAGGATTCAGGAACATAAAAACCATCATCAAATCGACCCCTGGAGAGCAGCTCCTTTTGTTAGTCTTATTTTATGTTTCGTTGAGTTATCACCACACCAACAGCAGCTATCTCGCCTGGAAATTCCTTCTCTGGCTCCGTTTTTACAACCCCTACCCGCCAGTGTTTTTAAAGAGGAGTGGTTAATCAAAGATGGGCTTTCTACCACCCAGAGACAAAAAAAAGAATCGCCCAACCATAAGGTGACATATGGAGGCGTCTTAGGCACGAGTCCATTTGTGTATTTTACTAAGAACTGTAAGTTTAACTTGCCAATATGCTAGATGAAAGGAGTTACTTCACATTGGACATAGATAAAGAGTGAAATCTAAAAAATTAAAAATGCCTGTATCTTTCATGTGATATTACAGTCAAACAGGTTTTATCAAAGAGTAGAATGGTCCATCTAAGAGCAGTTTCATGAATATTTATATTCTAACAATTAGACTGTTGGTACAGTCTGGGGATTTCTGCTGTGGTTTCTGGCCACCTTAATAACACCAAACTTTCTCCACCCTCTCATCTGCTCCTTCAATGATGTGGGGTGCTGATCACTTAGAATCCAGATTTTTGCAGAAAAACAACATTTACTACACTATTAAAATTATGTCTGAAAAAAGTGTTGTGCATCTGGTTCGCTTCAGTTGATTCGTACATACGTAATGACCGTTACCGTGAGATCTGACATCTGTTTACTGTTTCAGCTCGAGCAGAGCTGTTAAAAGCCTTCACATGTCATTCTTGCATGAAATCATTTATGTGCTTAATTTCTCTTGGTGAATTCCGACACAGACATAGAGACGTTTGATTCAGATATCTAGTGTCGGTCCGGTGTTTCCAGCCTGGGGTCTAGTCTAGTCCCCTAATGAGGCATACAATCTTTGGAAAAGTTTTTTTAAGGAACCTTTTGTGCATATCTCTAGCCTTCATCCTTAAAGGAAAACCCCACCCTTAAACACATAAAAAAAACTGTAAAAGGTTTAGGTACATGCAAATAACTGTGTATTCAAAATAAAATATTTCTACATTTAAATTACTATAATAAACAGTAAACCATAATTAATGGAAGTCATAATTAGTTGCTTAATTTTACTAAACATCCTGCATAACCAGCCACATGCAAAACCCAAGCTTTTTTTTTCAGAAGGTATGCTGATTTCCTTTCTGGCCTATACATATTTTTCTGTAAAATTTATGCTATATTTTTTTTTTATTTATTTATTTTTGCTAGAATACTAATGTGTGGAAATCAGATTTTTTTTAAATGAAAAAAAAAAACATGTAAAACAACAACAACAACAACAACAACAACAAAAAAGGCCCAAGATGGTACTGTATTTGTGAGGTTCTAAATTCTCCTAGGCTAATTTGTTGCTTGGTGCTTTCGTTATTTGGGTTTGCCTCACTGAAATCACATGAGGACACTGGAACTCATTTATCATTGTTAATTAAAGTTGTATGAGCCAAATAAAAAATGCTTCATAAATGTTGATTTTCTTCATTTTTCACATGCATATGTTGATGAATGCCAGGTGCCAGACTGATTAGCATTTGTTAATAGCTAAATTCAAGAAAATGTAAAATAAGTTTTAAAAATAAAATAAAATCTTATGACAACTGAAAATATATACTGCATGTGTCTAGGCAACTGTCAGCCAGAATGTCCTCAACCGTGTTCTGTGAAAGCAGAAAAGCCATGTAAGTGTCACAAAGTCATGAACTGTCCAGTATAACCCAGAGCAACCAGATTCAAAAGAGAAGCCATACTCATCCCTTTTGAATCTGGTTCCTTATACAGCTAGTTACAGGGAAAGACAAGTCCATAAATTTGCACTAAATACACCATAACTTTGAAAGATAGCAACTTGATTTAGCTCAGTAGGACTTCAGAAGCTTTATATAAGTCTCAGCTGAACTTAGGAATGCATTTTAGCACAGAACGAGGGTTGTGGAATTTGGCCACGCATTGGCTTACATTGTACTCCTGCTCCAGATTACAAACTGCATGCTGTGTGTGCAGAGCAGGAAAAAAATTTATGACAAAGACCTATTGTAATGTACTTACATGCACCTTAAAAAAAAAAAAAAAAAAACTATCCCTTAAATTTTAAAGCAACTAGCATTAGTACACGTTGTTGACAGGTAAAGAGTTTTTAGAAATAGTTAAAAAAGATAACTTTTGTACATGTCTGCCTGTCTTTCTGTACATCAGTACTCTTAGTACTAATAATTTATTAATACAAAGAAGTAGAATTTTGTAAGGTTGAGTATCTTATACCTTGTTTATGCTAAGTTGTACTTCGTCATCAGCCAAATACACTCCCGGTTTAAAGTAGATTATTACATCCAGCATGTGACAGTTGATCACTTTTTACTCAACATGTTGATTTAAGCAGCTTTTGTCTCATAGTGGCAATCCACAACAATTCATTAATTAGGACTACAGTTTTAAAACATATGAGACAATCTGGTTTTAAACTTCCTGCAGTAAAAATAAACATACAATGATCTGTCCATCCATCTTTGAAGAATCAGTTTTTAAAAGTTACATACCTTTTTTTGGTGTAAGCCATGCTGTTACATGTTTGTTTGTCAATCAACTATTGGATTTGTTAAGTCACACGTATAGCCACAGCCATCTCGAGGGCAAAAGCGCTGTATTCGTATTTGAAAAAGTAATGGCTGCTGTGAGGTAATCTGGCACATAACTGCTCATGACATCCCATCTATTTAACATTTCGATTTAATTTATGCAATTTAGGCAAAACTCGAAGAACTGGCAAAGTTTCATTAAATTCTGTCAAGCCAGTTTTGTGTGATACTGTAACAAAATGGTATGGACAGACATTCAGACATAATGACAGACATACAGACATAAGAACTAATCTTTTATTTTTACAGATTCCTTTAATTTGCTGCAACAAATGCTGAGTGACTGGTTTTTGGGTTATTGTAAATCTCACTATGATAAAGCAGATTTGTAACAGACCACCAAGGATATTTTCATTAAATCACTTTCCGATCGATTTCCCACCTGTAATGTCCACACTTCATAAATACAGTTGATTCATACACACTCTTTATCTCTGATATTTGAATACAGCTCATTTATTTAGAAGAAGAAAAGCAGAGAAATTTCAGTAATCTTTTTTTCGTCTTTAATCTCTGCTTTCTGTCATTCGCATTTACTCGTCCCTGTCTACTTCTTGTTCTCTGTCTTTCTTTGCTGTCCATTTCTGTCACTTCAGGATGAAAAATGGCAACCAAGCGGATACTCAGTGAGTCTGTCCAAGTTAAACAACCTCAGTGCCAAAAGCCTATTCCATCCATCATACGTATGTTCACATTGCAGTGCGTGTGTGTTGGCAGTGAGGTGTGTATAGAAGTATGAAGATAATTTGATAAACAACTATATCACTGATAAATAACTATATCATACTATACTGTACCTCCCTCATCATTCCCTACTGGTCAGATTCTTTATCTTCCTCCCTTCTCCCTTCTGTATTGTTGTCTTTTTGAAGGTTGTAGCCTATAGGCCTCAAGCTTAGATGCCTTCCATGCTTATTGTTCCAATACTGGCATTTGAGGGACCATAAAACCCACATGTGGAGCAACAGTGCTCTGTGCTCAGGGTTGTGATCTTTGACCTTTTAAGGTGGTCATGAAATCTGACCTGACAGCTAATCATGCTATGGCAGCCATGCCTCTTCCTGTGTTTACCAGAGCCTTAAATGGCAGCCACTTTCCTTTAAAAAATTATTAATTATAAAATAAATTTAAAAAATCTCTTTGTGGTCTAATTTGCTTATTTGACACTTTCCAATATGGGTATTATTCCCTTACTCCTTCAGGCACACACAATTACAAATTCTTCTTACCTAAAAACATTAACTCTGATGAATTAAGATCACACCGCTGTCTAACTTAGCTAGCAAAGAATTTAAAAAGTCATTTATAATTAGAAATGTTTAAAGTGTTTAATTTATTTCTAAAAATGTATTGATTGTTTTAGCTAATCAACTAAGCAGCAAGTTAGCAAGTTTGCTAATGTAGCTTACTAGCAAAATCTAGTTTTGCTATAATCTCACTCTATTTGCTAGTTTTTTCCGTTTCTACATTAGTTTAGCAAGCTTAACTAAGTAAATTTTAATGTAAATTCCTGTTGTTGATATTGATGTTCTTACTCTTTAGATGCTAGCTAATGTGATTCCACTAGTAAAATATTGTATGATTTCAGCTACAGCTAGCATCCGAAAAGTAACAACATGTTGTAACTTTATTGGTGACAGTGTGCGATGGTTAATATGTCAGCAAAAGCTCATAAGTTCAGAGTATTGGTTTTTTTAAACTGTAACATTGAAACCAAAACTAATATTCAGAGGTAAGCTTTGCGGGAACATCATCAATGTGGAACTGCCAAAGCAGATCTCAGGGACTAGTGGACGGGTCAGTGATCACCAATGTAGGAAAGTGCAAAGTTAATAAAGAGCATTAAATCAAATTAAATTAAATCTAGCAGCTACATTTTGAACTAAATGTAACCATGTTTATTTAAGACTTATTATATCCCAGGCATTACAGTAGAGTAATCTAGATAACATACAGTATACTGTATATGAAGCTTTTACAAGGTTTAAGTTAAAAGTACTGCTCCACACAGCAATGTTGTATTATTATTGGACGCTGTTTCGGATTTATTGGCACTCATACTTGGACCATTCACAGTCTTGGGAATTAGTTTCTCTAAATATGGTCTCAGTCTTGAACAAGAGTTTGTGAACATGATGTTCATATTTACATCAATTTTTTGTACAAAATTTGACAAGAAGTAATCCCTTCTTCTAGAAAACCATAGCGTAATCATTGTCTCGAAGCAGGAACTCATTAAAATAAAGGCTTGGCTTTAAACAGGGATTATTTTCTTGTCTCAATGTTAAAGTTCTCGCTTTAGTGTGGACTTTGGACTTGGAATTTCAACTGAGATTAATGCACTACCTTTCCCCACTGCCATTTTACTAAGAAATAGTGTTTTGAATATTCTTCCATACAACTATTCACTGTTTATTTGCTTATCCTTTTTAAGTGCTCTGGATGGAAAAATGGTGAATCAATGTTGGGAAATCTTAATCCATTGATTATTAATTGTCAATTAGCAAAATCAAGAAGAAATTATGAGCTGGCTTGTACTCCAGCTTTTCCCAGAAATTAATTTGTGAACCTGGCATACAGTACCAGGCAAAAGTTTGGGCACACCATCTAATTCCATGAACTTTCCTGTTACTATCCAAAATATGCAACAAACTTTTTTCAACAGTTGATATTGAGATGCTTGGGCCCTAATTAGAACAAGCGCATTAATATTAACCTCAGTCTGCACTACAGCGGAACAACTTTTAAAGCCATGGCAATATAAAATAATAATGCACACCTCCTAAAGAATGACTGTAGATTTTTTCATTAAACCATGCATTATTAAAACACATAGTTACATTTTTATGTCTTTGTATAAATCACTTTTGTATAAATGTTTTTGCTAAAAAAAAATTAGTAAAATGTGTATTTAATATTGTATATACTAATTACTAGCAAAAATCTTCTACACCAGATTCTAGTAAAAATATTTCTCTGTATTCTATATCACGCTGTAATTTTCCATGGGAAAAAATGTGACTAATGCTTGTAAATCTGTCACTTACTATTCCACACTTGAGTGGAAAATTTAGACTCATCCCTAACTAAAAACATGAGGTCGAAAAATTTATTATGGCTTTCACACACACTGAAGAGCACTGGGTCAGAGGTCAGGGGTTAACCCAGTTACTGCATCTACCGCATCTCTTGCTCTCTCTCACACACTCACACACACACAGTTTTGCCACAACTTCATGCTAATAACTAACGGGACATGTAGAGAATAGGCTTGTTCTACTTTCTTATGATAAATTCATATTCACCTGCTGATGTGCCACCTAGAGGTCCAGCTCCTTTTTCTGATCTTCAGCTGTTCAGATCAAAACCTTGATTCCAGTTCTTGGTTGGTGAAGGTGGAATCCGATGTGATCTTCTGCTGTTGATGCAAATCATCCTCACGATCTGACATCTTGTGCTTTCTGAAATGCTTTTCCTCTTACCACGAATGTAAAGAGTGATTGCCATTGACACCCTGTCAGCTCAGACCAGTCTAGCCATTATTTATCAACAAGGGGTTACTGCTTGCTGAACTGCCCCTTACCATATTTGATCAACATTCTGTTGTTTAATGTATGCATTATGATACAATATTTAATAATAATCTATTTTGCATTGTCTTGCTGCCACACAATTTGCTGACTGGTTGAATAAGCAAGTAAACAGGTGTTCCTATTAAGCTGCCTGGCATGTGTATTGCTAAATTCCCAAATCCAGTGGTTCAGACATTGCTGTTTCATGTTCTACACCAGATCGGATGGTAGTCCTGACTGCAATATTAAAACTCTGTCCAATATGTTATCGTTTCTATAGTAACAGCTTACCCAGGAACTTATTAAAGCACGAAACTTTTAAAATCTCATAAATCCCTGTCATACACATCAACACAAGCCATACCAGGCTTCACCTCTCTTCAGAAGGTGAAGCTGTAAGCTGATACTGTACTGATAAACAATGATACAGGGTTAGATGATTATCATTCGTGGATCATATCATATCATTACAGCCAGATGGATTTGTGAGCTTTCGTTCGGTGCACAGTCGCCGTCACACTCCGATTAAGCTCATGTTTTAAATAGCTAAAAGGGATTGCAATCCTCACACACAAATCACACGCACGCACACAGGGAGAAACAAGTCATGCCTCAGCGGTTTCTCTGCA
This sequence comes from Clarias gariepinus, assembly GCF_024256425.1. Classification (NCBI taxonomy): domain Eukaryota; kingdom Metazoa; phylum Chordata; class Actinopteri; order Siluriformes; family Clariidae; genus Clarias; species Clarias gariepinus. Next base: position 24,355,395 of record NC_071115.1, on the reverse strand, counting down.
CCGGCACGGGTCGACGCTTAAACTTTTTTTATATGGAAAAACTTTCTGGATATCGTGTGTATGAGAGAGAGAGGGAGATGTGTGACCGATAGGGCAAAGGAGACAGAGTTTCTTAAATCCCTCTTAAGCCAAGTCGCGTGATTGGATGGTGTTTTGGAAAGGCAAAGACTTTATGTGCGTGCAAGTGCGAGTGTGCATGTGTGTGTATGCCTAAAGTATGTATATGTTTGAGGTTTTTTTTTTTAAGATGCTTGTCACTACAATATAAGCTTTTATTAAGCATCTCTCTCTTTCTCTAAACGCACACTGCAGACTATCTGGCAGGGATTAGATGAGATTAGTGTGTGTGTGTGTGTGTGTTTATATATCTCCATATATCCTATTAACCTTGTTGTGCATATTAGATGATAATACACATGCTTGTTATCACACTTCTTTGTTTTAATATAATTTATATTACTTTACAATAAGTAGTAGAAGAAGAAGAAAAAGAAGTAAAATAAAAGAGACCCACAAAACTACTTAAATCCTGTAACACATATGCTAGGACAGTTAGGACATACTTTCCAGACTTTTAATCATAATACTTTGTTCATACAAGGAGACTCACTCAGATAACGGGTTTGCATGCCAGCCTGAAAACCGCAGTATGACATTTTCAAAAAGGCCAAAAATCTGAGCAAGAACGATGCAATTCTACAGAAGCTAGCTGAAAGCCAACGTTTAGGGCAGCCATTTTGTTTTCTGAAATTGCCAGTTGTTTCTGTTACTGTACAGTAACTTGTTACCTACATTTGGTGCAAAATGATAATGTCCAGATATGTATCGTTACCACCTTTAAAACATACTTATCCTAAATTACTAGATACACAAGAGCATAGTGTGTCGTGTAAAAGTGTAGGGTGTAGTGTGTGATAAGAGATCAAATGTCTTTCTCTCACATATTTTTAGCATTGGAGCAGGATTGTTTTGTCTGGCAACAGGCCACCATTTGATGTGTGCGTGATTTTGAGTGTTCACAGTAGTGTGTAGTGCTTTGATAACATTATCATTAAAATAGTAATGATCCAATAAAAATGTCCTTATTACTTATTACATAAATATTAACATAAATAAATTACTAATATGCATAATAACCTCTTTATTTATTTATTTAATATTGTTATGCACTCTTTTCAGAATCAGTTTTAAGAGCCAATTATGCAAGCATAAAAAGTAACTTGGTGTTTGGTCCACAGACGAACAGTAGAAGAGAAAGAAAATATGTAATAATAATAATAATAATAATAATAATAATAATTACTTATGTAATACTTCTTTGTTTTTTAACTTATTCATTTATTTATGCAAACACTTCTTAAGTTACCTGTTTGTTTTCTTTATTTGACCCAATCCTCATTTATTAATATTCATTATTATTATTATCATTAAGGATTTACTGTATACATTAGTTACTTTATCTATTAAATGCAAATAGGTAGACATACAGACATGCAGAAATATGAGTAGTTAATTTGGTCCAGGGCTAAAGTGAGTGTGTGTGTGTGTGTGTGTGTGTGTGTGTGTGTGTGTGTGTGTGTGTGTGTGTGTGTGTGTGTGTGTGTGTGTGTGTGCGTGCGTGTGTGTGTGTGTGTCCTGAGTAAACTTTGCCTGCTGTGGATGAAACCTTAAAATATTTGGATGATATCAGCAGTGAGAGCTGAATCACAGAGAGACTTACTCACTGTTGAAGTTAATCATCACTGTCTGTGTGTGTGTGTGTGTGTGTGTGTGTGTGTGTGTCTACTACTAAGACACATGTGTTCAGTTAAAGTCAATTTATACTTACTTTTGTGTGTGTGTGTGTGTGTGTGTGTGTGTGTGTGTGTGTGTGTGTGTGTGTGTGTTTTAGCTATTAAGTAGCAGAGTCAAAATGTTAAGTGCATGCACACACACAAATGTGGAAGTTTTGTTTGTACTAATACTACTATAATAATAATAATAATAATAATAATAATAATAATAATAATAGCTCATTTTGTAATAAGGTGTGTGTCAAGTTGTGTAAGTGTAGTTTGCAGTTTTCCCAGCTGTAATTAAAACCATATTGCTTTGATATTTTTTTTTGTCAAACTGATACACCAGTGCCATCTGCTGGGGAAAAGTGTGTATCTATCTATCTATCTATCTCTGTCTTCTTTACACAATTTACTACACTGCACACTTGAAAAACGTTTTAACTTCTAAAAAAAAAAAAAAAAAAAAATATATATATATATATATATATATATATATATATATATATATATATAATGTCTCTCAATTTTCTAACGATTTAAAAGTTAATGTTTACTCTCAAATAAACATTTATTTTAACTGAAGTTGAACAAGTCATGCTAACTGGATTATGCTATGCTTGGATAACGCTCTTCCCTCCCCCAGCCCCCCCTCTCTTTCACACACACACTCACACACACACACCATGTTAAGTTGTTTAACTTCCCGTTTGCTGTAATGAATTTTATGTTTTAGAATTCAGGATTTATAAGCTTTTATTTGCTGTGTTAGCCATACAGCTAACCGAGAATAATGCAGCAGAATCTTTTCACTTTTACAGTTGAGCATACATTGTGAAGCTCACCTTCAACAGTCCTAATCACTGCTAAGAAACTAGCAAAAAGGTTCCAGCTAATTAACAAAGTAAAGAATGTGCTAGCATTAAGCTAGAAAGTCGTAAATAAACGAGGTTTTTTTTTGGGGGGGGGGGGGGGGGGGGGACTGCTGATGCTCATACGACGCAAATGGAAAGCTCTGGGACGGTGTGTATGTGTTTGCGTCTGCATGCCTATATGAACAGACCACCATTGTAACACCAATAAAACAGCTGTAAAAGTATATTTAAGAGTGTGTATATCATCAGCTAGCAAGATTTCCTGGCCGGGTGCTGATGTGTAAATGGTCATAAGCTCGAATTTATTTTATGCAGCAGTAAGAACTGCCCCTAAAGTATGTACTAATAAGAAATAGTCTAGAAATAGTTATTCATGCTAAAGTGTAATAAAAGTCATGGTTGGATTTTAGCGCCTGGAAATACATTCATTAATGTACTGTGGTTCATTTGAGCCAGACGATGCAAGGTAGAATATGTGTGGCTGTGTGTGTGTCCATGGCTCTGTCCTCTTGGGAATGGGATTTTCAGAATAATGATGTGTGTATATAACACTGTTGTAATTCTGGGTTTAGTTTTATGTAGACAGGAAACAGGGGTGTATCAGGTGATATGTAGTGGAGTGTGTCTGGAGTGGCTGGATGTAAATCTTGAGTATGAATGTATGTATGTGTGTGTGTGTTTCTATTTTTAGTGCTAACATAAAAAATAAAAAAAGAGCTATTAAGCCAGTAGTCATTGCTGTCATTTCAAATTTTATCTCTGCTTATAATTTTATGTGTAAATGTAAATAAGGTATTACTGTCCTAACGTTAGTCAACATGGTGGAGTAGATTAGCACAGAGGTCTTGCACCCCCAGGGTCAATGGCATGTGCGGCGCCTTCATGTTTGTGTGTGTGGAGTTTGCATGTTCCATGTCCGCATGTCCTCTGTGCTTGGTGGGTTTTTGGTTTCCTCCAAGGCTAATTGCCATTTCCAAATTACCAGTAGGTAGTAGAGTAAGTAAGTAAGTGAGTGAGTGAGTGTGTGTGTGTGTGTGTGTGTGTGTCCTGTAATGGATTGGCACCCCGCCCAGGGTAGGCTTTAGACCTAGGCCTGTGACCCTGTACAGGATAAGCAGTATAAAGAATGAGTGAGAGTAATAGAAAATTTCCGTACCATGCAAAGTAAGTTTGTTGTGTGACAGTGAAGGGCAAAGCATTGATGAGCAAAGTTCTGATCTTGGTAATGTAAAGAAGTGCTATAAGTGAATAATGTGAGGTAGTGTCCACAAGATGTGTGGATAGAAGTGACACGTGTAGGGAAGTAATCAAAAAACTATATGTAAAATTAAGAGCATGCGAGTATGTTAAACTGTAAATTGAAGGGGGTAATAAATTGTGTAAAATTTAAGAGTATGAAAATAAAATATGTAAATTAGTAAATTGTGTGAAAAGTTGTTGATTGTGGGATTGAGTGAAATGTGTAAAGTAATATTTGCAGTAGTAAATTGTGTAAAGAACTAAGAGTGTAAAGTAGTTATTGTAAGTATTGTAAAGCAGACTTATGCAAGTCACTCTGGATAAGAGAGTCTGCCAAATGCCTAAATGTAAATGTAATTTAGTGAAGCATGTGCTAACTTGTTTGCATAGGGGAGAAATGTATGAGGAGATACAGTAGATCATGTAAGGAATTGAGGTTTGTAAAGTATTAGAATGTGTGTAGAACAATTCGAACAGGATACCGAAATAGAAAATAGTTAATGAGTGTAAGATTCAAGTAACATAGCTTCAATAAAAATAGTACTATACAACATAGTAAAATAGAAAAAATAATAAAGCTGTTAATTTGGGGATATAGTGTGTTGGTTAAAGTATGTGAGGTAGTCGAGTATTTAAAATGCTTAAATTAATGAAATGTGTAAAGTATTGGTGTTTTAAAGTTTTAAATTAGTAATGTGTATAAAATTATGATTTTTGTTAAATAGAAAAGCATTTACAATAGTCAATTGTATAAAATAGTGAGGTACTGTAAAATAGTGGAGTAAACTGCACTCAAACTACAGTCTGAAGATGCATAAAAATTTAAATGATACTGAAATGTGTAAGTATTTACAAAGAATTTTGTAAAGACTCACTAACACACTACTGTACTGACACATGTAGTAAACAGTGTACTTTGGGTTGCAGTGTCTTCAAAGGTAATCAGTAATCTGTATGAAAGGCGTCAGAGTTTGTAAAGGAATAAAGTGTGTAAAAAACAATTCACAATAGTAAATTAGAATAAATAATAGTGAAGTATGTGAAATAGTGACATGTTTAAAGTAATAAAGAATGTAAAAAAGGTGATGTGTGTAAAATTTTTAGGATTATAGATAGTAAAGTGTTTACAATAATGAATTGCATAAAATGATAATTTTGGGATTGTGGAACAAATAATCTGAGTTTTCATTATATCTTATGGGGAATTTCACTTTGATTTACGTGTGTTTTGATATACGAACCCACTTCCAGAACGAATTATGCTCACAATTCAAGGATCCACTGTAATGTGTATAAAGTAGTCAAGTGTTTAATATAGCAAAGTGTGTCACTAGAATAATTTCATGAAGTTTACTGTGGTTGCACTTGTACTGTAGTGACTTTCAAAGTACTGAGGTATGTAATGCTTTGGGATATGTATGTAAATATGTAATGCTTTGGGATATGTATGTAAAATGTGTTACAGTTAAATTGTGTAAAATAGCAGACTATTTATTTTATATAAAAAAAAAAACATGAACATATGAACATATTTGAACATATTTGGAGAATATGGACCATAAATCCAAGAGGGGAAATATTAAACAAACTACTTTATGTTAGTGTGCAAAAAATTGTTTTATTACAAGTCACTAGTTTGGGCTTCTCCCTAAATAGTAGTAGACACTTAAAAATAGTGCATAAACTCATGACTTCATGGTGGTTTAAGGTATAAGTCCTCATGACAATCCACCTAAAAAGCCAAATACATAATATCTTAAACAACAGCTTAAAAGCTACATAAGAAATTATTACTGAAATATGAGTTACATGAGTATTATGTTTGCGGTTATGTGTGTACCTGGTGTGATGTGAATTTGCTAAAGAGTTCCTGGTATCTAACTTTCCACTTGTCTGCCTCTATCTGCAGGTCCAACATGGCATCAACATCCCATCTGTAAAGAAAGTGCTAATACTTATCAAAATATTCTGACTCTTCATTCCTTGGTTGCTAAACTTTTAAAAAGCATTACCTGCTGCAAGGCATTTTGGGTTTTGTATCTTCTCCACCGATCATTTGAGTTTTTGGTTTCTTTCTCAGATCCAACAATTCTTCCTGTAACCTGTTCACCTGCAGAACCAGGGCCTCCTTCTCATCATTCAGGCAGTCCTTAAACCTACACACACACACACACACACACACACACACACACACACACACACACTGTTCAAAAAATGTGTTGTATTTCCATCAGCAACAGACAAATGCTTCCACATTATTTTCAAAGACACACACACACACACACACACACCTTTTGATGCAGCATATCCAGTTGCGTTGTTGCTCACACAACCACTCCACCTGCTCAGCCATCTCTCTAAGTTTGTGTACACTAGCTGTGTTTTCGAGCTGCAATTCCAGCACTGTATTCTGATGGGCACTTTTCTGCTCACTTAGCTCCCACTCCAATGCCTCATGGGCCTTCTGCAGCTCCTGCAGCTCATATGACTTTCTGACCAATCAGAATAAGATCAGACAATACAGTAGGTGCATGTTAATACATACTCATGTACTTTGTAAACCTACAAATAAATGTAATATACATGGTTAGTCACTACTAATGGTACCTCTCCAACTCTCTTTGCAGATTTTCTGTATGCTTGGCATGGAGCTGAGCCTCCTGGTGGAGCTTTGCTTCCAGGCCCTCTGCCTTTTTGGTTGCCTCATACGTCTCCTGGTGAAGCTCTTCCACAAAACCTAGTAGCTGCTTCTCAGTGGACTGGAGGTATTCCAGCTCTGAGTTTATTGACTCCAAGTGAACACTCAATAGAGCTGTGTCACTTGTGTTCACAACATGCTACACATAAAAGCACACACAACCGCACCGCTAATTAATGTTAAGCCTACACATCTTAATCTATCCTCAATCACAATATGTAAAAGAAAACATTTGCATTTTGTAGTTTTTCTTGTAAATGTTTTATTTTGTAAGGTAAATACATCAGTTTAAGTTTAAGGTAGAGCTTTTTGTAGTGGTTGAGGTACATGAAAAAAGAAATATTTCAGTTTCCAGAACTATGTGTATACACCAATGAGCCATAACATTCCAATGCAAAACATTATGCTTAGTAGTGTGGGCACCAGGATATTGGCAGCAGACCCTGTGGGGGCCTTGGTTTATGGAGTCTGACTTCCATGAATTGGACATGTTTTTCTGGCACGTTGCACAGGTGCTTGGTTGATTTAAGATCTGGTGATTCTGCTCTTCTTCTTTTCCTGGTGATTCTTGAGCTCTTTGCCTGCTAAACAGTGGTCTGTGGTGTACTGGGCGGTCTGGTGCCTTTCTATCATGGCCAGCATGTGCTAAATCGGCTTTTCTGTCAGATCAGACTGGATAAGCTGACCTTTGGTTCCCTTTTGGCATGGGTGGGCATTGGGTACCCATGATCCTCCCAGAGATTTTCTAGTGTGTTGTTCAATTTCTCCTTCAGTAGTTATAATGTTATGGCTGCTCAATGTATATACCATAATAATACAGTATTATAAACACACATATAATAAAGTAAAATTTGCCTATATATTATCATCAGTCTTTTCTCTAAATGTTGCATGAAACAAAGGACAAAGCCAGGAATGTTCACTTCTCATTCACAAGTAGATATAAATTATATATAGTATTAAACACACACAAATGACATTTTTTTAGGATGCCTGTAGATATGTAATTCAAACTTACTGCCTACACTTATTGCGCAGAACAAGTCCAAACACACCAGTGACGCTCTTTACACACATATCTGTCCCACGTTTATTAGGCCTGCTGTCTTATCAAGGTTTTTTACTTCTGGCTTTCGCATTCCTTGTAGTATATCATATTGTGCTTAAAACATTAGCAGAATGCGTATAACATTTACCCATTAAAAAACACTCAAGGGAGGTACCTGCTGGTGTTGGAGCTTGCCAAGTAGCTCCTGGACAGTGTTTTCTTTCTGTCGGAGCTGCAAACACACAGTTTCCAACTCTACCTGCAGGACCCGTGCTGACTCTCGGGATAACACACACTCTCTCTCCAACGCTGCTACAAACATATGCACAAAATCTCTTTTTAATTAAATGTGCTAATGCACATACAGAGAGGGAGAGAGAGAGAGAGAGATGCACTAGATGGCAAAAACTTTGTTTTTGAATTTTCAATTCAATATGTATTCCCTATATTTTCTGTATAATAACCTCTACTGTTCTGGAAATGCTTTCCAAAAAAAGAAAACGTGACTCATCCAAACAGGCCAGTTTCTTTCACTGCTCCATGGTCCAGTTCTAATGCTCCGGTGCATGTTTGTAAGTGCTTTTGTCAGGGTACATGGGTCAGCATAGGCACCCTGACTAGTTTTAAGCTGTGCAGCCTCATAAGTAACAAACTTTGGTGCACTGTGCATTCTAATATATTTAAATAAGGTTTTTAAACTGTAGCTCTTCTACTTGACCAGACTACACCAATATTATGAAATGATAAAATTTGTTGGCGTTATATACGTTTCAGCTTATCGTAATACTGAGGCACCTGACATTACTGAGGTGAGCTTAGCTAAAGTCAGGCTTCACGTTACCGCACAGTACAGCAGTTAGGGAGCTAAACGTTCATAACCACTCATCTATCTTTTTCCCCACATCCGCCCTGACTTTTACCCAGTAGCAGCGCCCCCATGCTGCACCCCTGCAGCGCTCAGCTAGCAAAAGTAAAAAAAAAACAGTTAAGGAGTAGTGGCGCTTCAGTACTCAGTAATTGAAAATGTCTGTCGCAAATATTAATACCGTATCTGTGCGCATGCTTGTGTCTTTCACATACACTCACTGACGGAAACACTGCTCTGTTGGTAAACTTCTTTAAAAAGAAACCTCTCTAATGACACTTGTTGACAATTTTAAAGTTATTTAAAAAAAATTCTCGTCTTGCAAAACATTTGCAGACCAAGTTATTTGCAATCCAAGGTTCTACTGTACTATATTGCCAATAGTATTTAATTGCCAGCCTTCACATGCATATGAATTTCAGTAATATAAAATTCTTAATCCATAAGGTTTAACATGATGCTGGCCCACCCTTTACAGCTATAATAGCTTCAAATAGGTTTTTTAATTAATCTTCCAGAAGCGCATTTGTGACGTCAGACACTGATGTTGAAAGAGAAGACCTAGCTCGCAAAGGTATTCTATCTATCGGGTTTAGGTCAGGACTTTGTGCAGGCCAGTCAAGGTTTTTCACACCAAACTCGCTCACGCATGTTTTTATGGACCTTTTTTTTGTGCACTGGTATGCAGTCATGGAACTGGTGTGGGGATGGTTTTCAGGAGTTGGGCTCGGGGGCCCCTTATTTCCAGTGATAGGAACCCTTAATGCTTTAGCATACCAGGACATTTTGGACAATTTCATGCTCTCAACTTTGTGGAAAAACTTTGGGAATGGACCCTTCCTGTTCCAACATAAACCGTATGGAAAGCCTATCCAGAAGAGTTGTTATTCCAGCAACCTGTTATCGCTGCAAAGGGTGGGCCAACATCAAATTAAACCCTATAGATTAAGAATTGGATGTTATTCAAGTTCATATGCATGTGAAGGCGGGCAAGCGAATACTTTTGGTTATAAAGTGTATTTGAAAATATTTGCCTTAGTGAACATATTAGGTACATCATTAATACATAAATAGTTAATTAGCAATGAGAATTCTGGGATTACTAACAGGTGTTCCATTGTGTCTGGTATCATTGTTACATTTCTGGCTGGTAAGATGCGTCTGTTTGTTCTGTCCAAAGCACCAGCCTCACGAATTATAACAGTGACAGCTTTCTGCCTTTAAAGGAAAAGAATGCTAGTGTTCGCTACATAAAGCTCTAATCACACACACATGTGGAAAATCTGTTAAATACTAAAACGTGAAAAACCTGGACAGGTCTTATTCAAATGTCATAAGCACTTACGGTTGGACTCTTATTATACTCCTTTGTAGTTTTATCAGTAATTATTATAAATTACTAATGATTTTTTTGTTTTAGTGTACAAAGGATTTTGTATATATCCTTAGTAGATGAAAGAAATACTAAGCTTAGTAGAACACCTGAGCCATGCCATATTTCTGAGAAAGAGATAGGCAGCGCATGTAAGTTATGGCTAATAGAGAATAAATGTCTATTTATTCTCTATTAGCATAGTGTGCTAATTACTGTTTAGACTAATATCCTCAGTAATAACAGTATCAAACTGTCCTTGTTGCTGGGTTGGTATGAGACCAGGTGTACAGTTTTTTCACCTTATAGTACAAGGGGCATTCAAGCCAAAACTGAAATTTACAAAAGCAAGTGGCTCCTGATCCTTGAAAATCGATGGATAACTTGTCACCAACTTGGCAGAGATGCATGTGTCTTTGGAAACTGTACACACAATTATTCACCAGCACCACTTGCACTTTACAGGAGCTTAGCCGGGAGTTAACCGCACAGTCCTGACCTTGGTTCAAGCCATTTCCACGTTTGAGCAATTAAAGGAGTTTCTGGGATTTGATCATGTCTCCAGCGTACTGAGAAATACTTCTGCCTTGATGCCAAGCCTCAGTGAACAGATTTTGCTGTGTTGCCTTATTCTGCACAATCAAAAGCCCAGTTTGACTTGTACGCACCTCCTTTAAAGCTTTAAAATAGACGTATGAAACCTTTTTTTTAATCAATTATTTTTCAAGATTCACTATATTTTGTTTCCACTATAACACTGAGTGCAATCACTCATAACAATTAGTACATTATGACTAAAAGCTGTTTTAGTGCCTATTATTATACTTTCCATTCATATAATAGTTATAGATCATGATCTTCAGTAAATAGATCTGTGAATTATTTATAGTCTATTTAAATAGTGAGTGATATTCATTTGGCTTACCTTTCTCCTGTGCCAGACGGCTGCACTTGGCTGTAAGATACTGAATCTGACTGTAATCTTCATCTCTCAGCCCTCGGAAAAACCTCCTCATCACCCTGCGCTTCTTTCTTTCCTTTATTTTCCTCGGCTTCAGTTACGCACCCTTTTTATTTGGGGGCAAGTATTCGGAGCAAGCTCCAGATGGCGCTGCTGTTGCCTCAGGGCATGAAATTCTCCCACACCCATAGACAATTCTTATAACCTTTAAGGAGTTTTCCTTTCTTAGCATTTGCCTGAAGATAATCTAAACGTTTTATGTACTGTAGCTAGCAAGTGGCAGTAGCAGCACAGGCATGTTGCAGCTAGCAGGTATGTGTAATGTAAGATTTTTTTTCTTTCTCCTGCACATTCTTCAGTCATACAGGAATGCTTTAAAACTTTCTAAATCAGAGTTTAGCTGCAAAATTAACATCTAGACAGCGTTTTACAAAACTGCAACCACAGCTTTTTGCCATGTAGAAAGATGAAAAATACACCAGAATTGATAAACATGTTAAAATACTTCAATATAAACATCTTTAATATGTTATAGAGTGGATATTTCCTTCGATGTGCTTTTTGGCAATTTATCTCGAAAGTACATGCAAGCCATGTAGAATGCCCAGTTTAAATTCCCACCCAATGCCCTAACTCCAGCCATGATTAAATGGCTGGATAAAATGGGAGGGATGTGTCAGGAAGGGCATCGGGCATAAAACCTGTGCCAAGTTATGTGCAGACAGATTTCTTCGGTGGCAACCCCTTGACAGAAGCAGTTAAAAGCCTAACAACTAGTATGCAGGGTAAAATTTAGCTATGAACTTAGCATTTAGTAGAGTTTAATGGTTAAGTGCACGGTTGGATTTAGCCGTATTAACATTTTAGATTCACTCCACCTCCCTTATGAGAGGTCTTTACATGCACTTCTGCAGTGACAGCTCTAGGCTAAATAAAACATACAGCATGTGTTTAGTCTACCAACCAGCTACATACTGCTACCTTCAAATGACTGACAAAGACTAATAGACTTTATGATTTTGTGATTGATTGTGATCAGGAAGTGTGTGAAAGTGGGAAATGAGCCTAAAGGTCAAAGATCACAAAAGAAAATGTAGCCATGTTTATTGCTTTTCTAGATAGTTGAAGGTAATCGAGTAGATTTACTTCAGTTTTCATGTATCTGAGTAGTTTTTATCAGTGCAAACTTTTGACATTGACTACACTACAGCCTACAGTAAAGATCTGTACTTTCTACTGCATTAAATGTATACATTGCATGAACCTTTACTACCTCAAATGAGTTTAAAACCTGCAGACTATTACTGTATATGTAAGCACATAATCTGCCTTCCTAGCATGAAACACCCAATCATGTATGCAGTGTTTGAAATCAGGGGCGGAAGTAGCTGTAGGCAAACCACAATATCAAGAGAGAGATATACAGTATTTAAATACTTTTACTATGACTTTAAGGCTATAGTGAGTTAATAAGAATTCACAACTTTTAATACTTGGGTTACTGAAATGTTAATTTAGCTTGAAATCATTGATACTTGCTCCTTAAATATCGTCACAGACCATACATGGTTCTCAAAATGATCTTGTGAAACGCTAACATATTTGGCAAACGCTTATACTTTTACTATGACTTTAAGGCTATATTGAGCTAATACAAGTTTACTACTTTTTACTTGTGTACATTTGCAGTTAGTCATTTTATACTTTTACTTAAGTGCAAATGTAAATAAAGTACTTTATTGGGTAATATCTTACCTAGGTTATTTCAAATTTTAGTCAAGTACAGAAATTATTTACTCTGCCCACCACTAAACAAGAGATGTTGTGTATTTGCTTAAAAATGTCATTTATTTAAAAAAAAAAAAAAAAAGAAGAAGATGAAATGGAATAAAACAATGACCACAATGTGTTTAAGTTATAAGCAGGTAGATCACCAAAATAAACCAAAACAAGCAAAGCAAAGAAAGTTTTACAGTGATTAAAATTTGTCCTTTTTTTTTTTTTGCATGTGCCAGTTTAGTTACACGTTCGGTGGCTCTACATGATGTCACAGGCTTATCCTTCATCTTAACTTAAAGTCAGGTTTAAATGTCTGAGACCAGAAACTGATTTTATTCTAAAAATGCATGACATTTCAAGCCTACAAGAAACAACTTACAATTGACACATCTGTGACAAAAAATTTGCTAGCCTGAACATAGGGAAATATCTGATAAAATGAGAACAATTCTTGGTTCTTTTGGACTGTACACACACAGCTGAATGAAAGTACCCTTTGGTAAAAATATTAAATGTAAAACTTGACCTTGCAGTAGGACAAATAGCTGATAAATACATTAAAATAATTTATAAACTTGAAGCCAGTCATTGTTACAGTTAAACAGTACATTAACAAAGCAAGAAATAAATAATGTGAAAAATACAAATAGACATGTAACAAATGTCAGTGCTAACAAATGTTTTCAGACTAAATTTGTCACCTAAAAGAATAAATAAATTATTGGGGGGGAAAGTAAAGTCAAAATAAAAAGGACGTGAAAATATTTTCTGAAAAGAACTTCCCAAACTCAGCCAAGAAAAGTTTTCCTCAATTTTGTTTAGTATTCGCACAAGAGCTACAAAGCTAATCAAGCTAACAAGTAATCAGTGCCTGTGAAGATGGATAAGCACAACGCTAACAGAATGCTCAAATCATCATGCTGACCTTTAAGGTAAATTATTTCAAATAAGTTCCTGAAATGTTTATTTAGCTTGAAATCATTGATACTTGCTCCTTAAAGATTGACAAAGAACATACATGGTTTCCAAAATGAACCTGTGTACACGCCCATCTTTGGCAAACACTCTAAGTATGCAAATAAAATGGTCACATGACAAGGTGTCAAAACAAGATTTTAATGGCAGATTCCATTGGCAGATTTTGTCTTTTATTTATTTTATTTTTTGCGAGTTGGCTCTTTGAATGCCATGATGTTTGTTTCGAAGAAAATTATAATGACGTCTCTGATTACGTGTTCTCAGTGCCACAGAAAGGAGGTAGGGCCTAATTAGCATACTAAAAGTACAGACTGTACAAAATATATATATTTTTTATTATAGATAGATGAGCAAGGCCAAGACAATAATGGTATGACTCATCATTTTTATGATTAGTCTTCTTATTTTTTGTGTAAAGTTGTACATGTTGTACAGTTTGAATCAATCTTTAAAGCAAGAGTAAAAATATTTTAAGATACAGTTAGCATAATGTTAGCTAATAGCTAATGTTTCTCACAACATTTAAACTAGAACGATTAGCCTCATGCGAACTGCGTAATCACTTCCACTTCAGCGTTCGCCTTACTCTTACTTATACATTTTTATTTTTCATAAATATAGACTCACTTTCCAGTTACATTATATGAAATAGTGGGTCTACTAATGCTAACATGAGATGCTGTTTCAAATGTTTAAAACAATTGTGTTAGCGCAACGCTAATCTATCTCACGGCTCTAGTGCACAGAATGTTTAGAGCAGAAGGATTGGCATCCTGCTGTGTAGAGGAATCATAATTCCCCCCCCCCATTGTGAACCTTAAACAGACCTGCTTATATGGTCCTGACACAAAAGTTACCTTACACCTAAAAGCAACATTGGTGGCAATTTTAAGACATAGTTGTTTACTTTTGTAAGCATATTTGAATATTATAAAATGTGTATATTGTTAACCCACTTCCAGACCAACCTTTTAGATTTAAATAATTAGCATCACTACTTCAGATGTTTGTTACCTCAGGCTTAAAGGACGTAATAAACAAAGTTTTAAACGTCTCTTGGATGTACATGCACTTAGCCGGCGTTGGGTTTGACTCAGTTCGTTATATGCTGCTCATATGCTGAGGCAAATTTCTTGCGAAATTTCAGTTTTCAAGGCGAAAATTCGTAAGCCGGGGTGTTTGTTTGCCTAGATACCACTGTATTTAAATTTGTAAATACAGACACACTGTACAGCCTGTATGAAACTGGCTATGTGATAATGCTCTGATAGTGCTTTTTGAAACGACTTATGTGATAACTGTGTTATCACACATATATGTGATAACTATGTACAGTTAGTTCAATGCTAATTTACATCACACCACCAGTGTAAATAATTAGATATGAGTAATTAGCATCATGCTAATTCCTTTTTTTTTTTTATCTCAGTGTTTGTTACCTCAGGTTCTCTTATATGGTGAAAACACAAAATTACCTTACAGCAGAGAACAATAGTAACAGCCAATTTGAGACAGGATTAAATATTCCTGTTTATATATTTAAATTCTCTAAATACTGACTCACTCTATAGCTAAATGAAACAGGTTATGTGCTAATGTTACTAAATGATGCTGTTTGAAGAGAATCATATCATCACATAATGCTAATCTATGTCACACCTTCAGTGCAACCATTTAGGCTACAACACTTAGCATCATGCTAAGCACTTTTTTTTACCTCAAAGTTGTTGTTTTGTGTGATTTTTTTTTTATCTTAAAGACTTTCTTATAGGATGCAGACAGAAAATTAGCTTACAACTGAAAACAATAATGGCAGCCATTTTTTTTGACAGAATCACATATTCCAGAATCACTATATATTTAAACCTAGCTTGGTAGTTCAGTTTATAAATACAAACTTACTGTACAACTATATAAAACAGTGTATACGCTAAGACTACTAAATGACACCGTTTAAAGCAAGTGTGATAATTTCAGATAATGTTTGGACTAAGTTACTTAAGGCTCAAAACAATAGTGGTGGCCATTTTGAGACAGGATCACTTACTCTTATATATCTATGTTTTTGTACAGACTCACTTTACAACTAAACGAAATAGTCTACATGTTAATGACTCTATTTAAAGCAAGTGTGACGATTTTATATCCTGGTCAGCAAAATCCTAGCCAGTGCTAAGTCACATGTTAGCAAACTGAGCTTTGTAGCACTTGTACACAATTATGCCGTATTTACTTGCATGTTTATCTCGTATGCTGATCAAGAGAACTGTCTGTGAAGTGCACACTTCCACACAAGATGTAATGTGCACTTTAATTTGCGTGATTATACATTAAATAGCAGTGAATGGCTTTGGCGTTTGGTTACAGGATGGAAGTGCGCTACCTTTAATGCAACGGTGGAGGCAGATGGTGCATAAATAACAACTAAACCCATGTTACATGAAACGTTAATTAGCTTTTAAAAAAATATTACACAGCAGATTATCCAACAAGCTAACACCTGAAGTATGGGCTTCAAATGACAGAGTCTGTGATTGGTTCTAACCATTTCACCAGGACATTTATCTATCCAGATTAGGATTTTTCCCATGGAATTATACATTCTACATTCTGTAGAGAAGCATCAATCATGCCTGCAGAAAAAAAAATTTAAAAACATTGCTAATGTACAAGTTAAACAGCAGAAACTATAGCTTTCTGAGGTAAAACTGATCCCAGTGACAACTTATTGCACTGATTTCCTTTAAATACGGATGGCCAGTCACTATAAATAATAAAGACGACAATAAGAACCATGATAGTCGCCATGGTGAAAATGTATGTTGATAAAAACAGTTCTCTGCTTCACCACTGCTGCCAGCTGAAATCATCATTCGACCCAAAGACGAGGAAGAAGCCCAGGATGGTGCTGAAGATGACAATGTTTCCAGTCAGGACCAGAGCACAGGCACCCCAGGCGATCTATGTACAGAGACACACATACACCAATATTAATTATGAGATTATGTTGGGGCAAAGGTTATGTGAATCAATATCATTGTAATACCTAGATGCCATTAGATTTGTACTAATTCTTTATGTATCATGATTTTATAATTATCCTAATTTATTTCTTTTTTGGTTTTTTTTTGTTACAATTCTAGACAAACTTGTCCTGGTGTATATAGTTTAAAGCATACCACCTGCAGGATAATAGAGGAACTGCAACATTTTACCACCTCAAATGCAAACATATTGCAAACATAATGCAAACAAAAAACACTATTTTTAGTAACAGATAATCAAGTTACTGACTTCCAATTGAAGAAGACCTTAAACCACTTTTATTGTGCAATTGCCTATAAGCCTTGCTTTGGCCTGAATCTGATTGGTTGTAATTTAAGGAAAAGGGGAGGAGTCTCTAGGGTCATTGCTACATAAGAATAAAGAAACACTGGCCCAAGTTTTTTAAAATGAAAAGTCTTCAGGATAGAAGACTGTGTGTTTTATGGGTTTCTCATAAACATTAAAAAATAAAATAAAATCAGTTGGTAAAAGTATGATTTATACAGTTTTCCTACATAGAAAAAAAAAAATTAAAACATGTTAAAAATAAAATATTTGTAACGCTTTTTGATGTACAGTATTAGATACCCTAACAAAATGCGTTTGACAAAAGAGCAAAGAATTTAAATCATATTGATGGCCAGGTCAAGAAGCAGGGTCCCACTTTTAAGAAATTATTCGGCCCGCCGCAGCCCGCCCCGCACCACTGTATCTATTTTTACAGCCCGGCCTGCACCCGCGAACATTAAATAGACATACTAGGCATTGTAATTCAAATGAAAATAGCCTTTATTTCAGCCCGAAAGTGCTTGGAAATATCGTCCTGTAAACTGGCAACAAAATATGATTATAAATATGGACGATAAATCTGTCATTGATAATAACTATACACATTTTAAACATTTACAAAGCAGCGATTGTAATCTGGGAATAACAATTTTTTATTTTAGATTTTTATAGGGCAGGCCTACAGTTTACAGCCTACGCTAAATAGCCACTGACTTTTTTTTTTCATTTATCACACGGAAATGTTTATTTAGCATTTTTACGTTCGCTGTGCAAAAAAGAATGCTAAAACATTAGATTTAGCAGCCTGACCTTTTTTTCTTTTAATGATGTAAATTCCCGACTAATATATAGGCTAATATGGGCTATAGGGAATTGCACGCAACATACATGGATTTATATTTAATTTTGTTTTTAATGACCCGCCCCGCTCCGCAAATAAAGTGACAATTTTTTTTACCCGCCCCAACACGACAGTTACCCGCGGGTTACCAGATGACCCGCGCATCACTAGTAGCCATGTATGGCATATTAAATGAATAAATACATTCTTATAAAAAAAATTATAATTTTCCTATATACAGATCTTTCTGGACCACCCTGTATATTCACACTTTCACCAAACTCTTTTATTTCAGCTTTTTGTTTAATCGGGTAACTTTCTACACCATTAAACATAACTCTAAACGAATAGAGTATGTGTTGTAAAGTATAAAAGCAGTTTTCTTGAGAACAGAACAACAAAGTCATGGTGGTAGTAAATTGGGTTTTACGATAATTCTATTGTGCATGTTAAATGTCATATGACCAATCATTGGGTAGACCGGTACTAACATACCGGGGTCAGGGGTAGCCCAGTGGTTAAGGCATTGGACTACGGTTCGGAAGATCCCAGGTTTAAACCCCACAACCACCAAGTTGCCACTGTTGGGCTCTTGAGCAAGGCCCTTAACCCTCAACTGCTCAGATGTGTAATGAGATAAAAATGTAAGTCGCTCTGGATAAGAGCGTCTGCCAAATGACTAAATGTAAATGTAAATGTAAACATGACTTTGCATTTTAATTCCCATGTTGCCTCAAACTGACTAAAGAAAAAGCAATGTTTACCACACTGGCGCGGGCAAATATGATGGGCAGGCCAAAGGCAGACACGACGATTCCTGTTGTGAGGAAAATGGCCAGTTCTTTACAGGCATTACTAGCCGAGTCTGTGTCATCCACCACACGCCGAGAGATGCAGTATGGGATAGGAGACAGGATGTAGAAAAAGAGAAGAAAGAGCGGCCAGTATTCACTATTTAAAACACACACACAAACACACATAGAACACATTGCACTGTTACTGCATTTTAGGAGAATTATGCTTAATACATAAGATGTGTAATTTAAGTTTTATTAAGTCTATTATGATGTTTAAACCTCAATTTAAACTATCAGTATTATTATTAAAACATGTAGTATTAAATATAAAACTCACGTATTATTAATGTTAAATATTTAAACTTACTTATACACAGGCAAGGCGCAGCCAAGCATCAGAAACATGAGGCCAATGGCTCCACCGAAGGAGAGGCTGATCAGGGCTGGACATATAAAGGAAACTAAGAATTAGTCATGTTTTCATATGATAATAACTGCTCAATGTTTTTTGATTGTTTCATGATGTAATTCTACTGTTACAGCTGTTCTTATTAGACAAACATTTTGACTGTAAATGAATGACCCCGGCTATCATACACTGTCTATAAGTCAGTCACTTTAGTTACTTAACATGAATGGCATTTATTTTCAACTAATCCTTAGTTGAAATATGGTCGATGCTAAATAGTTAGAAATGGACATGGGGACTAGTTGCAGGTAGTAACGAAAGTTGAAACCATGAAAACTGAAGAAACGTCAGACTGCAAGTAGTTATTACAGACTGTTATTCCTGCAATATACTTTTTTATGCACTTTTATAAAATTATTTTGACTTAAAGTCAAAGACTTTTGTGCTTTTACAAAAATAAACATTGATTCAATTATTACACAGTTAAGGAAAACAAATTGTAAAACTAGTAAACAGAGATATTCTCTGCATCTTCGATTAGCCAAAGCCTCTCACTCTAAATGACAGATACACTTACTCATATTATGCTACGATGGAGTATAATGTGAACACTGAGAAGGCAAGTACGGTATTTTCTTAGCTCAGGCACATTGGATTCAGCTAATCAAGCCCCTGATGAGATTGATCGAAGGTTCAGATGGGATTTATTGATCTCCAACAAAATGTGAGTATAGTATCAAAGAAGCAAGCCATGACTAGAGTTGGGAAACTTGGTGACTATGGGCTGCTGATGGAACGAACTGGAATTAGCACTCATATGATTCATACATGTGCAGCAAGTCTCACTGAGATTTCCACTAAAGTATGAGAGCACCCGGCTATATATCAGGTACAGTGTAAGCTGGTGGTATTGTAATGTACTTTACCATGTCATTTTACATTCAAATTTCACATAAAAAGTTTATATATATATATATATATATATATATATATATATATATATATATATGGGTGATTCCATCTCAAATCAACCAGTGGGTTCCACCACATGATCACAGATTTTGCTGATTTTTTCACCAATTGTTGGTATTGGCATGAAAATAAAAAACCCCAATTTTTTTGTCCCAACTCCCGCT
Organism: Clarias gariepinus; assembly: GCF_024256425.1. Lineage (NCBI taxonomy): Eukaryota > Metazoa > Chordata > Actinopteri > Siluriformes > Clariidae > Clarias > Clarias gariepinus. The sequence continues at coordinate 24,335,289 of NC_071115.1, read as the reverse complement.
CGTTAAAAAATGGCAGCCATCTTGATTTTTGGCCTCGACGCGCTTCGAGACGTGCCACGCCCCTTTTTGAAATCCTCTTTTTCTAGATAACTCACTTGCTGTATGTCATATGGAGATGAAACTGGGTATATTTATGTAATTTTTCATGTAGATTCAGATTCTGCGATCAGAATTTGGCTATCTCTTGTGGTTATGGAGATATTTCTGAAACATTTTTTGGGGGTACCCCTTTTCGACCCCCCAGAACCCAAGGTCTGCATGTATATATGTTACTCAAAAAAAATAGGGGTTACTTCACATCACCTCATCTTGAAAATAAATAAAAACCAAAGTTGTGTTATGCCTTGTTTTATAGAAATCTTTAAAAATGAATTGTCCAGGTTTTGCAACATTTTATGATTTGACATACAGAAATGTACTGCAATATCTGTAGAATACTTAATGCATACTCATAAAATCTGCTCCTTTCAAAGTAAAAGTAACCTTAAATTCTTCTGTAATGCATATTTAGTCAAAGACTAAATACTAGAGAGTTCTTTTAAATAAACAGCTTGGGCCTTGGCTGTATAGTGATGAGCTGTGCAGGAGTCACATTTTTCACAAAGTCTCATAATAAAATCAGACACAAAGACATGTCAGAAATTTTGCCATGGCTTTCATGATTCCACTGCTTGAACTGAACAGTGTCATCTGGGTCCAAATCAGCATTTTCAAATATACCATCAAGATTAGGGCTGGGCCATATTATACCTTTCATGGTAATACCAGTACAATGTTAGGCAATGATAAGAAAATGAAATATCGCGATTGAATAGGGGTAAAACGCGCATGCGCAGTGCCTTTGTTTTCATACATTTTTATGGGGGAAAAAGCATGGCGGCGGCGGAGAATGAGAAGGGCGAAAGCGGATCGTTGATGAACCAGAATTGGTTTGTAAAAATGGTGCAACTTCAGTAGTGTGGAACTGGTTTGGTTTTCGCCCGTCAGATACCCAACAAAGCACAATTTTTTGTAAAACATACCATGCAAGCGGGTCGTCGTGGCGAAGGGAGGAAACACCACAAACCTTTTTTATAATTTAAAGCAGAAGCACTTGTTTGAGTACAACAAAGCTGTTAAAGTACGTGAAAAACTTCCATGAGCCGTAGCATAATTTATCCATGTTTTTTGTTTGCTTGTTTTGTTTTTACTCAAGAGTTTTGAGTTTTATTATTTGACCTATTTATTTGCCACACTGCAGTTTTATGTTGCAGTGCAACTCTTTTTAAGTTTTGTGTATATTATACATGGTTATGCTCAGGATATGTCAGCCCATTTCCACTGGAAATGCCTTTTGGTTAAATTGTCAGCAAGGAATTTGCATTTGCACTGTTAAAATTTTATATAGCTTTAATGCACATACAAACAGCTGCTAGTTAATAGAAAATAAGTTGATGGGTTTTTTTGCACTAATAAAGTTTTGGAATTGTAAAGTATTTTGTCTTGTGTCAATCATATCGTCAATTATATCGTTATCGCAAATGTTCAAATATATATCGTGATAAATATTTTTGGCCATATTGCCCTTCCCTAATTAAGATAATCAGATAGTTTTGATTGGGGGCCACTGCTCACGCCTGTGCAACATATAGTCACGAGAATCCAAAGAACAGACAAGCTTTGCCATCAAGTCTTTGTAATCAGATTGTGATTAAGACAACAAACTACATTGGAAAGATTCAGTAAAAGAATTAACATAAATGAAATACACTCAATTAGTACGAAGAAAAAGATGATGCAATCATCCTCAAGTTCCTTGAGTGCGAGGTCACTCATGGAGTTGGTTGGAGATGATTCAACTTTCTGATCAGTATGAACCTGAATGGTTCAGTTACAGGATAGTGTTTGACAGTGATACATGTATCTTACATGTACCACCATAAAATGACACATTTACTGGTAGATAAGGCCTATTGTGTAGATCCATGTACATTCTCTGTATATAAAATGTGTATCAAATCGTAAAACATTTGCAAAACCTGGACAATTCATTTTTGATGATTTCTATAAAACAGGGCATAACACACCTCTAGTTTTTATTTATTTTCAAGATAAGGTGATGTGAAGTAACCCCTATTTTTTTGAGTAACATATATACATGCAGACCTTGGGTTCTGGGGGGTCGAAAAGGGGTACCCCCCAAAAATGGTTTTTCAGAAATATCTCCATAACCACAGCAGATAGCCAAATTCCGATTGCAGAATCTGAATCTACATAAAAACTTACATAAATATACCCAGTTTCAGTTCCATATGACATATAGCAAGTGAGTTATCAAGGAAAAGAGGATTTCAAAAAGGGCTGTGGCATGTCTTGAAGCACTTTGAGGCCAAAAATTAAGATGGCTGCCATTTTTTAACGAGTGGGAGTTGAGACAAAAAAATTGGGTTTTTTTATTTTCATGGCAATACCAACAATTGGTGAAAAAATCAGCAAAATCTGAGAGGTGATGGTGGAAAATTTCTCTTTCATTGGTTGATTTGAGATGGAATTACTCATATATATATATATATATATATATATATATATATATATATATATATATATATATATACATACACACACACACAGTGGGTCTTAGTATTAGGCAAATAAACCTCAGAAGACCAACAACATATAACACTTTCACAGTGCAATCATTTATTTAAGAAAAATGAAGCTCTTTTTTTCTCTCTCTCTCTTTCTCTGAGCATTGAATTTGGCCTTGGCGTGAACATGCTAACGTTCACTCCAAAGAAGATTGGCAAATGTATTGAATGCTTTCCATTTTAAAATCTCTTTGTAGAATGTTGACCTCCAAATTGTTTGGAATTGGTTTTATAACCCTTTCCAGACTAATGTGCAGCAACAATTGCTTGCTTCTATGAGACCTTTCCCTCTTGGCATTGTGCAACATACACCAGAATGCTCCAGACCAGCAAACTGGCATAACTTAGTATTGGCTGCATTTTTCCTTTTAGGCATATATTTTTAAAATAAATAATGGCCCAGTAGGAAAAAAAGTTAGATGATGTTCGTATAAGTAGTATTTGCCTAATATTAAGACCTGCCACTATAAGATGATTTTTATGGTGTGTTTTTTACAAAAACGCATAGAATTAAAAGAAGGGGTACCAATTAATTACTAATTTTGAACATTAGAAATTAGATATTAGAAACATGGGAACTAATTGCAGGTAGGAATAAAAGTTGTGAGCAGGGAAACTGAAAAAACGTTAGACAGCACTTATTACAGACTATTATTCATGTAAAATATTTGGACATTGTTTAAAATTTTGCTTGTCATGCCGTTACTTTGTGCCTGTACGGGCCAAGTCATCTGAGACTGCATGCAAAAACAAAGGAAGCGGGGCTGATAGGCAGTGTCGGTTAGTTAATATTGGAGAGTTTGCAAATCTGATGCTTCGTATTACTGGCAAGAAAACTGTGTATAATATAATAAGCGTAAAGATTACTGGATATTGTGGCAGTGCAATTTTGTTATAATGCACAAGCCATATCCTAGAATTCCACTTTTGGGACAAACCACGAATCAGGATATTGACCTTGACAGTGTTTGTATCCTTGCGATCAATTTATCTTTTTCAGAAGGCAGGATAAGGACAGCTACAGTATCTTCTAAAAGTGCTTTTTTTTAGGCCAAATCTGGATGCATGTTGGAGAAGGCAAGACTGAATTGTTCTCCAACCTGACTAATAAAATGCTTCTCAATGTGCAAAGGTAGGTGTAGACATGTAGAGTTTTTTTATTCACAAAGAATTTTTTTTTTTTTTTTACAATTATTTGGTACATAAACATGGCTTGATATTTGCAAGTGACTCTTGTATGTTAGGAAAGTAACAATTTCACACAACTGTTCTTAAAACTACACTTTATCCTGCATTTTTAATAAAATGGTTTTGACTTTAAGCCACCAAGTGTTTTCACACACAAAAAAAAATTCAATTATGTATTCAATCCAGTTAAAGAGAAATCCCTTTGAAAAATTGTAAAATTAATACTTAGAGATATATTCTTTATTGTATTGTATATGTCTTTTTTTTCCAACATGTGAAATTATCTGCATACACTTACTCACATTATGCTAGGATAGAATACGAAGTGAGCACTGAGGAGTCAAGTCCGGTATTCTTAGCTTAGATTCATCAAATTTAGCTAATCTGTTAATTATTAAGTCCCTGATGAGATCGATCGATGGTTTGGAAGGGATTTAATGATCTCCAAAGGAAATGTGAGTGTAGTATCAGAGAATCAAAGCATGACTTGCACAGTAGAGCTGGGAAACTTGGTGACTATGGGCTGCTGATGGATCAGACTGGTATTAGCACTCATATGATCCATCATGTGATTGTGCAGCAAGTTTCACTGAGGTTACCACTGAAATATGAGAGTTCCCGGCTGTGCATCAGGTAAGTTGGTGGTATTGTAATGTACTTGACTTTACATTCAAATTTCACAAAAAAAGTAAAGTTGTGCATTTATTTAATAAAAATTATGCCAAGAATTTAAAAACAAATGTGGGCAATACTGAATACCATACTTGTTGAACCTCAGTCATGCTTCCATGTTCTTTTTAGATAGAGGAAACTTTCTTCTGGCAACCCTTTCAAGCAAATTATACTTGGTCAGTCCTCTTTTAATTGTTCTGTCATGGACTTTAACATTTACCATGCTCAGTGAGGCCTGTAGGGTCTGAGATGTAGCTCTGAGCATTGCACAGCCTCACACTCATGGGACGATTGGCAACTGTCTTTCCACTTGTCAATAATCATTCTCAATGTAGACTCCAAATTCTTTGAAATTGGGTTTATATCTTGATGTTGCTAAACATTTTCTTCTCTAAGACCTTTCCCTCCTGGCATTTTGTGAACACACACCTAAAAGCTCCAAACAAGCAAACTGCCAAAACGTTTGCTTTTACAGAGATCCATACACCTGCTGATGATCAATTAATCAAGGGCTGATGATTAGCAGCACCTGGCTGCAATTTTCCCTCTTAAATCTTGCAGAAGCAGTAAGGGGAGTTTGCTCAAAATAGTATTGCCCAAATGTTTTTTTTTTTCTTGGCTTCTCACTCACTAATCATCAATACCACTTTATCTTGTATACAGGGTCACCTATAAAACCCATCAAGCACAGGGAGAACATGCAAACAGACCTGAGGCTGGACTCGACCCGTACCCTGGACACTAAGCCACCATGCTTTTTGCCTTCATTTTGTTAAATTAATAATAGGATGGTGAAAAAAGTTGTAGTTTGTCTGAGGTTGTATTTGCCTAATACTAAAAGGCACTATGGTCAAATGATTAATGACTAAATACTTTGGACCACGACTATAAAAAAGACGACATATAGACGCAATCTTGAAATGTATGACTGTCTCGCCCAGGCATAACTACAGACACCTACTATTCTTATCTTTGACCGTTATTACAGCACCTGTGAGATCGGCTATTTCCGGAATGTCTACTATGATGGCGGAAAATGCCGAATGCAATATGGCTCTCCTCTTTTACTTTAATTCAGACTATACTACTAATAAACCTCAGTCTGAAAAGTGTTTATTTTACGAACATTATACTGCCCTGATCAACCATAAGTGTTTAGACTTCCAGTTTCATAATTCACATTACTCGGACAATAATAAATGTATGACTAACATCTAAATATGTTTAAATAATAATATTAAAGCAGTTATTAACACTGTAGTATCTCTTGCTCGTGTAGCGTAGCAAGGTATCATTAGCCGGCGTTAGCAACCGCGCTAACAAGCTTCATCCTATAATCCTCTCTCAGCACCCCCGTGCGTTAATCAACAATTAAATCCGATCAATACCGCACGTAAAGACAATTATTAACTGTTTACTCACCTTTAATACCGGCCATTGTCTCTACGTTAAATTAAAAAAACGGCGGAACGTCAGAGACTCTTTTGCGCACCAACACAAGAGAACGAAAGCGTCGCCAGAAGTGATCATCAGCGCATTTCTAGAACGTATTTCCGGTATGGGATAGTTTGTAGATCGGAGCGATTGTTTCGCAAAGTGCGCCGAACAGCAATTTCCTTTGGTTTGTCAAAGTCTGATTAAAAAAAAAAAAAAAAGTTTAAAAAAAAAATTTGTTTTCTGTTATAAATAAAAATAAATTTTAAAAATAAATAAATAAAATAAGCGAACTGTCGAATATAATAAAATATAATTTTGAAAATATTTACTGCCTCTTGCGATGTAGTAGCGGTATACTTCCGGTGAATATATATATTGATATTCCGGCAAAATGGCGGCTGTGAGAACCTGTAGTCTGGACTATGTCCCTGAGAATATTTTAATAGAAATTTTATCCTACTTAAATGTCCGGGAACTCATTCGCAATGGAAGGTAAATGAAACATACGTAAATGTGTATTTAAAACTGTTTTATTTAATCTAGGCAATGGCCTGAATCCTAGAAGGAGTTTTGGTGGATTAAATACATTTACACAGCTGTTTTCACGTTTAAATAGTTTGTTAAAACGTATCTAGCATACATCACCTGTAAATAGCTGTTATTTTTTAAAGCGTTGTAACAGTATATTAGCTGTGTTTAAAGACAATGTCAGAGATGCTCAGGTGTAGTAACCGGCAGTAACAATGCATAAAGTAAACAAAGGGAAAAACAAACAAACTTGGTGTGTGTGTTTAATTGATTACTGTATGTTTGATGTATAGAGTATGTAAGCGTTGGAGAGGTTTAATAAAAGACCAGAGACTCTGGAGAACCGTGGACCTTTCCTCGTGGAAACGGGTAAGTAGGGATGCTCACTTTACATTTCCTGTGTCTTAGTGTTTGTCTTGGTGTTTTATCTTCAGCTATCTTATTTCGTACACACATTTGAGTGACATTTAATTTTCCCTCCGTATTTAAGAAAGAAATTAGTGGGGTTCAGTTTGCATTTGCTCATTGAAATTCGAGTTACAGTTAGATACAGTATGTAACGTAAAGATAAAAGACACAGCTTAAAAGACATCAGAATGCTTTTCTTGACTAAAGCATGTGTGAAAACCTCCATAATCAAGTCTAAGACCAAGGCTGTGTCTCGTTTCACAGTGAACCTCAGCGTGCTGCAAACATGATGCTTTATGTAAAGGAAATGTCGGCAAAGGGAACTTCCCTTAAAAAATTACACAATTCGAAACAATGCAATGTCACCAGGATTTATTGATTAAATTTAGTTAAAATTGATTTAGGCATATTAATATTATGTCATCATCGGTAATAATTATAATAAGGCTTTAACTATCGAATATTTTAGTAATCGAGTATTCTACCAAAAATTTTTGATTAATCGAGTAATCTGATAAAATTTTATTTTGCTTAATTAAACAGCAATGTAAAATATATAAGAGAAGCAAAGATTAATTGATTTTCTTTTTGGAAAAATAAACTTTTATTTTTTAAATGCATACAGCATTTTATCAAAAATAAACATTGTCATTATTCACAATACAAGCTTAAATTTGACTGGGATGAATTAAGTGCATGACAGTTACATTCTTATTTTAAAGCCTTTTCTTAAATGAAAACCCTTTTTTTTAAATAAAAAGGTATTTCAAATGACTATGTATAAAAAAACTAAATTAAAATTAACAATTCTTTAAAAAAAACACTAAATTATGCAACTTAACTTTCAAAACTAAACGTTTCAAAATTTACAGCTCATGCATAATATAAGCCTTTACTGACAATTTCTGTCGTTTTCTCTTGCTGGTTTCTTCTTCTCTTGGCACGCTGATATTTTTATCGTTCCCTTTCATTTTGCACCCTGCAACAAAACGCTCCCTCAAATCAATACACAGCTAACTGTTTGCGTCTCCTTCCGCTTTGTGGGTGACGTAAGCGCTTTTTCTTCGTCGGTGTTTACTGGTGGCTTGCATCCAGAAGCACGCTGTGTTACGCCAAAGATTTTGTCTCGATCATTTTTTTGTAATTAAGTTACTCAAGGAATCGTTTCAGCCTTAAATTATCATAGATATATACATCCCTTTTTAAACTCCATTTATTTATTTACATGTATCAAAATTGTTCATGTCCACTTTACGTGAATTGAAGACCCATTGTTCTCTTGTTCCCTCCTCTGTTTTCTTTGAACTGGAATAGCACTGTGCAGTAAACTTTGTAGGATGCTATAAGCCAATCGGAATGCACCTTAGGGCAAACCAAAATATTGTGGGGACCAAGAAAGGCAACATCATGACCCTTTTTTTTTTTTTTTTAAATCCAAGTTTTTATAATTCATTTTTAAACTATACATAAAGAAGAACAAAAAACACAGCAAAAGAAAACACAAAACCAAACTTCCAATCCCCAAAACACCAGACATAAATATAAGTATACTATACCAATCAGATGTCTGTAGGAAAGAAAACAATAATAGCATAAATAATATTTCTTTACAGTACCATATTGTCTGGGTTCATTTCCTCAACAAAAGTTATAAAATGTATATTGTAAAATGTACCAGTAGCTCTAATGTATACCTAATTTTCTCCAGCTTAAAATGGTACATCACTTCACTTATTCAGTGGCTAAATGTTGGTGGATCAGGGTCTTTCCATTTAGTCAGTATCAGTCTCCTAGCCAAAAGAGAACAGAAGGCCAATATTTTGATTTTCCTTTTGCTAAAATTAGTGTTTTTCGGGGCCACACCAAATGGAGATGGCTCTGCTACTGTACCTCTCCAAATAGTCCAGAAAAGGTCTCAAAATCTTTGGTCCAGAACATGTAAAGTCTTGGACAAGACCAAAAAACATATGCAGCAGAGTTGTAGGAGCCTGCCTGCATCTATCACATGTGGTGTCTATATCAGCTTTAATCTTGAAAAGTCTGACTTTTGACCAATGTAAACGATGTACAGTCTTAAATTGTATTACAGCATGGGTAAGGCAAATGGATGATGAGAAAATATCCTGTATTATTTTGTGCCAGGTTTCCTCTGAAATTGGTTCATCCAAATCTGTCTCCCAATTATTCCTGAGTAAATCTAAAGATGTTGAATCATACCTACTGTGTAATTCGTAAATCCTGCTTATAGCCTGTTTTTGAATTGATTTACATTTAAATATTGAATCTAATAAAGAAGGTGGAGGGCATAATGGGAAATGATTAGAATATCATGATCTATTGCAAATGAAAGCAAGCAAAAAGACAGCACATGCAATATGTTTGCTTGGTTGAGCATAGGGATCTTAATGATTAATCGTTAATTGTTTAATTGGTGATAAAAATTCAACCAATTAAGGGGCAGAAATAAACCTGCTTTTAAACCATACGTTCACATATTTAACTTGTGACGTCATCAGCGTATTTGTTCACATATATGCCTATGTAATACAGGTGTTACCAGAAGTTTTATTTATTCATATACTCTTAATACCACTTATCCTGTACACTGGAATATTTAAGGAGACTTTGAACTTGAGGCAGGGTACATAATAGGGTGCCAATCCATCACAGGGCTCACACACACTCATTCTGCACACTACGGGCAAGTTGGGAATGCTACACTGCATGCTTTTGAGGAAGGAAACCTGGAGTACCTTGTGAAAACCCACCAAGAATGGGAGAACACGTAAACTCACACAGACACACAGACTCGAACTCCAGAGGTGTGAGGCCACAGCGCTAACCACTATACTATCGTGCTGCCTCCAGAGAATTGTTAGACACTTTTGCATGAAATAAACGAATATTGTGGCGCGTGAGGAGCTTAGTTTCCATTTTGACATTTAAAATAGTACTTAATCTCTCGGTTTACATGCATGTGCAAAGGCAATGCACCCGAGTGTGTAAAGTAAAGTGTACATAAAGTGACTGCAAGATTATGTTTGTGTGTGTCTTAGGTGACCTCACGGATGCTCTGGACATTATTGCGACGATATTTGGGACGTGGTGTTTGTTCTCTGCACCTGCGTGGGTTGCTACAGAGTGCACGTGGAGGGTCATTTCTGTCTGAGCCGTGGCTGAAGACTCTGAGCACAAAATGCCCTCGGCTCCACAGACTCACTCTGAGTCACACGGACTTGCGTGGATTGCACAGCTGCTCTTTATTACCTCCTAGTTTACAGGTAATAAGATGCCCCGACAATTGATCGGTGGAGCTGAGCTTAACCATAATGTATAGATTTCATCATATCATACACATCACTGGGCCTTTGCTTCTTGTGTATTGATTAGTTGTAAACCCTACACTACAGTAGTAAAAACGTAAGCTAATATAACGTTAGCTCTCCGGCCTGGAGCTATGATATTAAATAGCAAATTATTACCAATTTATTTAATTTTATAAATAGCAAGTATGAGAGGGTGCTGTAATCAAGCTAGTGATTGGCATATCAGCAGTAACATAATTTTTTTAAGGATTTGAAAGTACCCTGAAAAACCAACTAATATTTTTGGTGTCTATACTTTGTTAACAGGTGCTAGAACTGCGAAGCTGTGAACTCCCACCTGGCTTCTTTACTCAGAATCCTTCAAAGCAAGCGCAAACTGACAAAAATTGCTCAGGAAAAGAGTCTCAGACTTCTTCCTCCCTGTCTAGTTGCGTTATTGAAGCACTAATACTAGACAACGTGCCATCATTCACAGACCAGCACCTAAAAAGTTTGAGTTCATGGGAACGCCTGTACCGCCTAGAGCTGCGAGACGTCCTACGTGTCACTGTGGCAGGACTAAAAGGTTGCGCTCCACCTGGCCCACATGCATTAACACACCTCACACACTTGGAGCTGGAGGGGTTTAGCCGACAGCAGATGGCAGCTCTGGGCCTAGCTGAGGGTTGGGTAGGGCTGGAACGACTAACGCTCGGTGGACGAGAGGTCGCGCCTGGTCTGCTTTGCCTCAACCGCCTAGTCGGGCTGCGCTGCCTGCGCCTGCGTGGCTGCAGAGTCACTGAGGCTTTGGTGTTGCGCAGCTGCAGTGGGCTTAAAGAGCTGCGCACGCTTGAGTTCTTGCAAGTGGAGTTTGCAATGGAGGCAGAGAGAAAAGACAGCGAGAAGGATGAAAGAAGTGAAAATGACCCGATGCCTGGGCTCAGACAAGCGCTGTCCAATCTGCTGCCCAAGTGCAGTGTTCTGTTCACACAGTGTACCGTTATAGCTAATAGTATGGACTGATACGCGTGATAAATTACTGTTATTATAATCATGACAAGATCAAAATATGTTTTATAAATTATCAGCAAGATTTTTATAATAAAGACCAAACACATTGTACAAGGGTTACAGACTCATCAGCCTAGCAACAAGTAGCCATTTGGATGCTAGGTTAATTTGGACCAATCACAGAAAGCCTACTAACAACCATCGTGTTTGTAAGGGGAAATCTGCCTGGCAACAAGTAGCTAATGGGATGCTAGCAATATCCACTGTTAGCAAAAGAGTATTTTTGGTGATTGTTAAATGAATTGGTTTCTTACTTTTTTAACATCACACTGCTGTTTTTTTTTGTGTTTTGTGCTGCTTTCAGCTTGTCAGTGGACATTAAAAGAAAAACATTAATACGAAGTACTATAAATGGAAAATTGTACTGCAATTAAAAGTAAAATTATATATATATATATATATATATATATATATATATATATATATATATATATATAATCTGTGCGTGTATACACAGTTTATCTGTTTTACTTCCTTAGTTTGGAACTGGTGGAATTGTACATTAGAAGGTAGAAGGTATTCAGATGATAATACAGTTCCAGTTAAAAACACATGGCAGAAGTTTACCTCGGGAGGATGGAGTAATGATGCATTATTGACTTTTAAACTTCATATGTTACATCACACAAGACTCTATGTATAAAATCATGTGTTTTTGGAAGATATAATGAAAATGTTTAATGATTTTTATTTTGTACTGTACTACTAAATAAAGTGATGGAGTGAGAAACAGCATGTGTGTAATTTTGTCATGGTTACTATTACAGTAACAATTTCAAATCAACAGGTTTATTTGAATTGGTTTTGCTAAAATGAGCAATTGATCCCATTAATTTGATTTTAATTTGATTAATCCTTTATTTTTCTCTTTTTGCTACGTTAATGCACTTATCCCTGTGTTTCATTAGTGCTTGGATCCATCGATCGAAAGTTTTCTCAGGACACCAAACCTGTGTCTCATATTGCCTGCCTCACGTCTAAAGCACTGGCCTCCCAGAAACTCCCAGACACGTGGAAATGGCCTTGATCGAGGTTAGGACTGTGTGGGGATGTAACAATACATCCCAGTCAAGTTCCTGTAATGTGCAAGTGGCGCAATGGGAAGTATGAGGTTGTGAATCGTCCTGCAAAAACAGAACACCTTTGGTGATCAAACCAGGCCGTTTTTTCCTGAGAGCTTTCTACTCACTGAATGTTCACAGAAACGACTGCAGTGGGCTCAGAGCCACTTCAGCTGGGACATTTTCTGTCATGTTTGCACCATTTGAATGTTTTTTTTTTTTGTCGTTGTTGTTTTTGTACACCATACTGTGCTTAAACTTCCAGTTTGACTTCATATTAATAGAAAGGAAGAACAAAATTTTTTTTATTTTGATTCATGTAAAATACAGGCTGATGTAGAGTTTTTTTTTTTTTTTTTTAGATCCACATTCCTAAGCACACCAGGCAATGAATCCTCTTCAATCCTGTAAAGAAAATCCTGTAAAAAAATTTCTGGCAGTTTTTTTTTTTTTTTACAATTTACATACAGTTTTGTGAAGAAAAAACAATTATATATATATATATATATATATATATATATATATATATATATATATATATATATATAAATGAAGACTATGGAGGGCAGTGGTGGCTTTATTAAATGAAGGCTATGAGGCCCTGGGTTATTTATTGGAAGATTAGGAGTTCAACCATCAGAACTGACAAGCTGCCACTGCTGATTAAGGCTTGGAAGGAAAGTGAAAAAGCTGATAAGGTTGCAAAAGAAGTCACAAAAAAATTGAGTATTGATATGGGAGTAGTTGATTTGATTTGAGTAGATCAGAAGCCTGGACTATTATTCAGAAGAGAATGAAAGGAAAAGTTTCATCACATTGAAATAAAGGTAAAAGACAGGTAAAAAAAACAAAAAAAAAAGGTAATGAGACAAACAGGATGACATATGAGAGATGTGACATTAATATCTTATGACTTTGGACATGATGACGTAAACAGTACAAAATCCAGAAGAGGGAAACACACTACACGAAAACTTTTGTGGACAAAAAGAGACTTGAGAACACATCATCATGGTCAGTGGTGTAGTGGTGCCTGGTGAAGTGGCTAGACTGTAATTTTTTACAGTATCCCCCATTATTTAAAAGCGGTCCAACTAGCATAGGGAAAAATGCCCATCCATACAGTTGCGGTCAGTTGGTGGCGGTAATGCACCAGGACCAGTCATTTGCCATCCGCGAATAAATACCACAAAGAAGCAGAAGGAAAAAAATGCAGCTCAGTCTTGAACCTTCAACCTCCTCCTGTCCTGCAGAGGGCGATAGTGATCACATTAACAACACTAACCACGAGGAAACAGTGTTGCTGTAGTAACGAGTAGAAGAGACGCTTTTTGATACTTTTTTTTTTTTGCTAAGCACAGTTTAGGTGTAAAACGGGGATTTATACAACTGAAGATTTGGTAAGTTTGAGGCCTAAACAGGGCTGTGACTGAGAGGTTTATTCAGTTAAAGAAGTGCATGACCCTTTGTTATTATGAAACCCCTGCGTGGACAAATCTTATTAACGAGCACATTAAGTCGTGGATCTGCGAGAATGAAAAACATTTTCCGGCGTAATTACATTATATTTTGCTTTTACAACTGAAATAAGATGCTGTCGGTTTAATAATTTTAATTGCTGAATGTTTAAGCGCTGTCTAAAATATTTGTTTATAAAATATGAAAATATGAGTTTGTAAAACACAACATATGCTTCCAAAATAAGCGTTATTTTGTTCTTGATTTGTGCAATCAAAAAATGTGTGACCCTTAATAGAGGATAAAGCGGTATAGAAGATGAGTGAGTGAGTAAGTGAGTGAGTTCCAAAAAACACTTTATCTGCTTCATGCAGAAATCTCAGAGGGTCAAGATATTAAATCAGATACGCTGAGTACATCTTCAAGCCTTAATACCTTCTGTGTTCAATAAAAGAACACCCTAATAGTACAGTTAGGGTGAACATTGGTGTGAGACAGTTTTGGAAATCTTGTGTTTACTGTCACTTTGTACTATAATCTTAATGCCATTTATAACAACTGGTTTCAAAAAGCTTGGGTTGTACAATTAAAAAATTAAAATGACAAAATACCAAGATACAATGACAAGATAGAGTGATGCCTCCTCAAACCAACTTTACCCGAATTTTAACTAATTTTTTAGAGGAGACCGTCAAAGTGGCATGCTAATTTTTCTTCTTCTTTTTTTTCTTGTCAGTGTTTTGCCTTTGGTCTCTGAAATGAATAAATTAATTAATAAGTAAGTAATAAATAAATCTTTTTCTTCGCACATTTAATTCTAGAAACATGCACATTTGGAAAATATGAGCAGAGGTCAAGTCAAACTAAAACATTTGATTGTGCAGGATAAAAGAAGTTTAAAAGGGAGTTTAGTGGAGTAATTTCTCTTTATTATATCTCCTACTACATCAATGCACTTGGATGCCATTAAGATAGAATGTTTCCTCAGTACACCGCAGCCATGATCAGACTGTCTGCTTCATATCTGAAATTCTGGCCTTCCAGGAATTCCTTTAATGGCCCAACCATGTGGAAATCACTTGGAGCTAGGTCAGGACTCAGTTTTACTTTGACACCCTTTGTATACAAGTAGAAAAGGTTAAATACTTCACCCTGAATATATAACTGACCCTATAACTATATTTGTTTGACTGTTTCACCAATCAAGTAAGACTGCTCGTTTTGGATAAGGGTATCTCTGTCCTGGGTATTCAGTTTTTTTCCTGACTAGTATGCTACCTGGATATGATGTTACTTTATTTATGAAATGTCATTTTATGGATTTTATTTAAAACATATGGCACAACTGTTACCATTAACTGTAATTTAATTTTGCTTAATTTCTCACCAGAATGACCCTCTTGGATTTTTTTTTTTTTGACATGTCAGTGATAAACACCCTTGTCCCAGCTCGGTTCCTAGTCCTCACTGCTCACCTTGTGATGGTCATCACCATCTTTTGGTCCCGGGTAAACACACACACACACAGCTCTTTCAAAATGTTCCAATGTCAGGTACAAAAAGTAAACACTTGGTGGCATACCAAGGTGCACAACCAAGGGATTTTTATTATTTTTTTATACTACAATTTGCCAACAAGAATATCATTATTTGTTTATTAATCACTGTTGCATTTTATGTTTTTAAAGTTACATTTAACCTAATGATAAGGATAACTTGTTACCACAGTTATACTGTATTTCACCAGACCCTGTTTCTGTCCTGTCTATCTTTAAGTTAATAAGGCAATAAAATACAGTTTGCCATGTAAGTGATGTTATATGAACACAAATTGCAAATGTCTGCTTAAGACTTTCCAGCTGCAGAAAAGTGAAAGAAACAGTTTTATCTCAAAGTATTCCAAAAGCGCTGAGACTCCTTCTATTAATGCCAAACAAACATCTACTTACAGAAAATGTCACGAAAGAAATACACACATTTGAAAATGATTTTATATGGAGTGTTCTCTGTACAAGTCTCTGTGTAAACTATTACTACAGAATTATTTAAGATGAACCTTTGATTTGCTTTGCAGCTGAATCTCCTGTCAGAGCTTCTGTTTTTAAACACTTAATCATCTACACTTTCATAGGCAGGTCATGGTTTCTTGGAAATGTTGTGTCTCAGTAGTCATGCTCTGTATATAAAACAATCACCATTTATTTGTACACAATTTTACAGACGAAACCACACTGCAAGAAAATTCCATCTAAACATTTCTGTGTTTTACAGGGAAACAATGTTGAGTCATGCTTACCTCTGGACTTCACAGTAGAGCAGTACACGACTGAGGACAACCGGTAAAAAATAAATACAATACAATTAATATACAGTAAATAAGATCTAATAGTAGCCAGGACATAGTGGTCAGGTGTAAATATACTAGACATGTACTGTATATTGGCTAATATTAATAATTTAATATAAGTCCTCATTCACAGCTTCACACAAATACTGATTAACTCTTTTTGAGTGACCAACAATTTTAAAATGTTGCTTGTTTAAAAATATATGGTTAATTTCCATTGATATGTTCCTCTTTCAAGAGTTTGTATGGTCATGAAGTAGTGTTTGCATTGCTCACAGACTGGACAAACCCTATGTGACGTCACCTGTCGGTTTTCTGTAGAATTTGAAGCTCAAATGTGGGAGCTCCGGTCATCGCCATCTTGACAGGAGCTGACCCTGCCTAGAAGCTGGTTAATCCATAAATAGGCAGAGTGGCCTGTGGTTTCACAACTGCATTGCAGCTGTCACTCAAACTGGTCATGCCCCTAATTATGTATAATTTTCTGGCTTAATGCAATTTTAACTAATGAGCTACATAAATATTCACCCAGTATGGTTGTTATGGATGGGAAATCTAGTAAAGGAGACCAAACCCTTTTTTAGAACAGGCTGCAAATATGTTTATTTCTGTTGTACATTTAGACATTAACTCTAACTTAATTAACTCCACCTCATAGGGCTCTTTGGGGATTGACTCACTTTGGGAGTCTACTTATCATTTGATGAACTGCATGTTTTGCCAGTTTCACTTTGGACTAATTTTGCAAAACCAGAGGATGCCCCTTGGCACTGCTCCACTTAACTCCATAGAGTTATTATTGCACCTAGTCATCAGAAATTGGAATTGCAATAAACACTAAAGAAGACACCCCCACCACCAAGATTTTTGGTCAAGTTGTCTTGTTATAGTACTGGTATTGTCATTGTTGAATTTTACTGTAGTTTTGTTGTTGCAAAATTGAGGTGTATAATCATATACTGTAATCCATTATCAGCACATATCTAAACACAATACTACATTGATGTGAACTTTTTTTTTTCCTGAAAAACCTTTTTTTTTTCCTCAGGTTGATTATTGCTCTCTCCGTAACTCTTTGTCTATTTGCCATCGAATTGTTTGGATTCTTCTCTGGTGTCTCGATGTTCAACAGTGACCAAGTAATTCTGTGTATCCTTATTACTGTAAAGATTTTCTAGAACAACTGGATATCTTAAAGTAATATTAGACCCACTCTAGTGTTGGAAATCTAATTAATTAGCCTACAGTCATTTGGTAAAATGTCTGCTGTATTTTTTTCCTGAACCTATCACTCCAGCTATTGCCTGTCACTGCAGTGCATCTGTGTCTCTGTCTTTCTTTGTCTTCCAGCAGTGGGAGTGCTGGGTTTACTGGATAATCTTCGCATTCTGCAGGTCAGCGGGAATAACACCACATAAAAGCCTGTCATAGAAATATGAAATTAGATAATGATATACAGTACTCCAGTCACGATTTGATTCATGATACTGGCTTCACAATTTAATTAAGTTCAATATTTTAAACATAATTATATTATGAATAAAATGTAACTAAATTTTATGACTAAAAATCCTTTTTTTTTTTTATCATAAACCATGCAAAACTCTGTGCACTTTCGATTGTATAAAATACATTTAAAAATACAAACAGTTTGCAATGGTTTAATGTTAAAAACAAAGTATACTGCAGTTTCACTAAATCTTAAAAATCAATTAATAAATTACATTTTAAGACCTGTAACCTTCATAGCAGTGCCTGAGAAGCCATTTTACTAAGAAAAAGTCAGCTAAAGCTTTTTCAACTGTAGATTGACATCTATTGATGATCTCTTTATATCAGCTATAATCAAGTTACATAACCGTATACCCTATAATGTGTGTGCATCATTGTAATCCAGCACTATTGTCCACTCCATAACTGCAGATGATTTCAAGCACGATTATGTGACCAACACACAATCTATATATTTTTACCATATGGATTGCAAAGATTGCGACCTCTGGTATTTAAATAAAGAGGGAGGGACGAGGGACAAGAGCAGAGATAGTCCAGTTGTTACTGTTGCTACTTGGCATTGTGAATCCTTAACTTTTGGGGGGCATGGGACAAAGCTTTTCAAGGAGAACTGAAAGTAAACTGGAAGGGTTGCAGTTGCTTGGCTGTTGAGTTAAAATTACAGAAATCTTACTTTAGTATTACTAAATCCTCCTTCAAATGCATAATTAACATAAAGCCAATTTCTGCCAGGCAGGTCTTTAAATTTTGCATCTTGTCTCAAAATACATATACATTGTATACATTATATACATGGGTATAGAAAAGATTTCTTTCTCTCTTACAGCGTCATTCCTGCCCTGTGTGAGCTGGTACTGATCTTTGCAGTGTTCGGACTAAAAAAGAAGCCCATGTGAATGTTTAAATCCATGTCCTGTGCCTTAGTATGATGTCCACATTGGCAAAACATTATGTGTAGGTTATACTGTAAAGAGCCTAGCAACATCAGTATTGCTGGATCCCGCAGGTCGGATTTTGACATTGCAATTGTATTAAATGTAATGACATTTGAACATAAAAAGCCACAGCGCTGGTGGGGGCTTCCATTTTATGACATAGTAAATGAAGTTACATGAAAAAAATGTATGGATGCCCACACAGTTTTAATACTGTTCTAGTGTTCTTCAGGCTGTATTGCATTAAATGTGCTTTGCTGAGCATTTACCCCACTGTAAATTGTGTGTATTGCTGCAATCATCTAACTTCTGAAATCAGAAGTCAGGGCTCAGAATTAATTTTTATTTTATTTTTATAAAAGAAAACATATACAAATATGTACTTAAGTCACACAGTGGGGGAAAACTTTATCAATCCATGTTCACCTTCAGCCAGCTAACTGTCCAGAGTATTGTGTTTTTCCTCCTTATAAATCAGTGCTGCATATTAGTGTGAATCACTGTAATGTAGTGAATGTCTTTATACTGCTTGTCTGTTCATTTCCCCCCAAAATTCAAGTATTTTGCACCATTGTATACAATGAAGCTTTCTAACTATTTACAGTAGAGTGTTTTTAAATTCTCAATAAAGCGTACTCTAGACCAAACTGACTCTATGCATATATATAAAATATATATAAATATACAGTATATGTATGCTTGTGCTAGTTGCTACTTATACTGTCAATTATAAAATGTCAATACTAAATAATAAAGTGTGCTTCTTCTTTGTTTTTCGGGTGTACCCTTTTAGGTGTCGCCACAGCAAATCCGTCTAACCCTATCCTTTGCATCCTCTTCTCTCAAACGAACTAACTTCATGTCCTCTCTCACTGCATCCATAAATCTCCTCTTTGGTCTTCCTCTAGACCTCCAGTCTGGCAGTTCCAACCTCAGCATCCTTCTAACGATATATTAACAATCTCTCCTCTGAACATGTCCAAATCACCTTAGTTTGGCCTCTCTGACTTTATCTCCAAAACATCTGACATGGGTTGTCCCTCTGATGAACTCATTCTTTATCCTATCTATCCTTGTCAGTCCCAAAGAGAACCTCAACATCTTCATCTCTGCTAGCTCCAGATCTGCCTCCTGTCTTTTCTTCAGTTCAAGTTCAAGTAGGCTTTATTGTCACTTCAACCATATACAGTTAGTACAGAGTGAAATGAAACAACATTTCTCCAGGACCAAGGTGCTACATGCAACATAAACTTACAACATAAATTAACAGAGAAGCTAAACTAGCTAACTAAGAGGCTTAGTTAGCTGGCTAGCAGAGACAAGACAGATAGTCCTAACATAAATTACAACATAAATTAACAAAAACTAACTAAAACTTACTAAGGAAGACTATCTACAGGTTTTACAGACAACATAAAGTGCACGTGCAAATGTGCAAACGAGCAACAACAAAGTGACAGTGCGACAACGACATATCAGAACCTAAAATATGGTGTTGAGGTAGTAAACACAGCAGCAAGAATCGAGGAATTAGTGCAAAAAGTAATGAATATTGTGCAAAAGAGATAAACAGTGAAGCATTTACAGATTTGTGTGTACGATAGTTTGGTGGTGTAGGTCAGTGTGTCTGCACTTGTGTTGATTAGTCAGTCCAGTCCCAATATTCTGAGGTAGTTGAGTTAAGCTGTGTGATAATGTTTGTGTTTGTGTGTGTGTGTTTGTGTTTATCAGTCCAGTCCCTTTTTGTTGAGGCTGTTGCACAGTTTGTATGTGTGTGCCAGAATGCTTCGGTACCTTTTTCCAGATGGCAGGAGTGTGAAGTGTGTGTGAGAGGGGTGTGTCCGATCAGCCACAATGCTGGTGGCTTTGCGGATGCAGCGTGTGGTGTAGATGTCTTCAATAGAGGGGAGAGAGACCCCGATGATCTTCTCCGCTGTCCTCACTATCCGCTGTAGGGTTTTGCGGTCCGATATGGCACAATTCCCAAACCAGACAGTGATGCAGCCGCTCAGGATGCTCTCGATAGTTCCTCTATAGAAGGTGGTCAGGATCGGTGGTGGAAACTGGGCCTTCCTCGGTCTTCTCAGAAAGAAGAGGGCTTTCTTGTGTAGGGAGCTGGTGTTGAGGGACCAGCTGAGGTCCTTCTCTAGGTGGACACCCAGGAATTTGGTGCTTTCGACGATTCCCACAGAGGAGCCGTTGATGCTCAGCGGAGAATAGTCACCTCGTGTCCTCCTAAAGTCAACAACCATCTCCTTTGTCTTGTCAACATTTAGAGACAGGTTGTTGTCTTTACACAAGTCCGTTAGCCTCTGCACTTCCTCTCTGTACGCTGACTCGTCGTTCTTGCTAATGAGACCCACCCAGTCGTGTCATCAGCGAACTTAATGATGTGGTTCGAATTGTGTGTTGCTACACAGTCGTGAGTCAGCAGTGTGAACAGCAGGAAACTGAGCACACAGCTTTGTGGGGCCCCAGTGCTCAGTGTGGTGGTGCTGGAGGTGCAGTTCCTGATCCGTACTGACTAAGGCCTACCGGTCAGAAAGTCCAGGATCCAGTTGCAGAGGGAGGTGTTCAGGCCCAACAGGTTTAGCTTCCCAATCAGTTGTTGGGGGATGATAGTGTTGAATGCTGAGCTGAAATCTATGTACAGCATTCGAACATATGTGTCCTTCTTGTCCAAGTGTGTGAGGGCAAGATGTAGTGTAGTGGAGATAGCGTCGTCCGTTGAGCGGTTAGGACGGTACGCAAATTGCAGTGGGTCTAGTGAGGAGGGCAGCAGGGTCTTGCTGTGTCTTATGGCGAGCCGCTCAAAGCACTTCGTGATGGTGGGTGTGAGATGGATGGCTTGTGGAAAAAAGCTGTTGCTCAGTCTGGATGTGTGTGCCCAAATGCTTCGGTACCTTTTTCCAGATGGCAGGAGTGTGAAGTGTGTGTGAGAGGGGTGTGTCCGATCAGCCACAATGCTGGTGGCTTTGTGGATGCAGTGTGTGGTGTAGATGTCTTCAATAGAGGGAAGAGAGACCCCGATGATTCCGGTCAGAAAGTTCAGGATCCAAATTTCAAATTCAAATTCAAATTCAAATTTTATTTGTCACATACACAAACATACACAGTACGAAATGTAGTGAAATGCTTAAACGACTGCCATTGACCCTAAAAGAGAGTTAATTTTTACAAATAAGAAATAAATATGAATAAAAGAAATACGATAGAAATTAAATTACAAAATTAAATTAAACTAGGAAAAATAGAACTAAAAATAAAAATAGAAATGTGCTATGAAAAAATAGAACTAAAAATAAAAATAGAAATAGGATGTACAAAATAGAAATATACTGTGCAAATTGAAATATACTTTACGGTGTGTGCAAATATGCATGGAACAAAGTGTCTTAGTGCAGAGGTTATTAAAGTGTCTTTGTGCACTGGTCCAGGATGTAAACGTAAAACTGTAAAATGTAGTGTAGTTGTGAAGGTAGGTGTGCAAAGTTATTAAAGTGTCTTTGTGCAATGGTCCAGGATGTAACGTACGACATGTAGTGTATATATGAAGGAAGGTGAGCGTGTAATTGTCCATAGTGTTCATGGATGTAAGAAGATTGATAGATTTGACCAATTATGAAAGTATTGTGTAGTTCTGCATAGTGGTGTGGTTGTGGTTGAGAGACCTTATCGCCTGCGGGAAGAAGCTCCTCCTCAGTCTCTCTGTATTGGCCTTCAAGGAGCGTAATCGCTTCCCAGACCGCAACAGAGTAAACAGTCCGTTATTGGGGTGGCTGAGGTCCTTCACGATCTTCCTGGCCTTGGTCAAGCACCGCTTGTTGTAGATCGAGTGCAGGTCAGGGAGCTCGATGCGGATGATGCGCTCAGCTGATCGCACCACCCTCTGTAGAGCTCGTCTGTCCTGCATGGTGCTGTTCCCGAACCAGGTCGTGATATTTCCCGTCAGGATGCTCTCGATGGTGCAGGAGTAGAAATTCCTGAGCACCTTGGAGGGCAGTCTAAAGTCTCTCAAGCGTCTGAGGTGGTAGAGACGCTGCCGGGCCTTTTTTACCACGGTGTTGATGTGACAGGACCATGCCAGGTCCTGCGTGATGTGAACACCGAGGTATCTGAAGCTGTCCACTCTCTCCACTGGGCTCCTGTTGATGACGGGGGTCTGGTAGTTCCTCACCTGCTTTGTACAAAAGTCCACTATCAGCTCCTTTGTCTTACTGACGTTCAGGAGGAGATTGTTTCTCTGGCACCAGTTCTCCAGATTTCCAACCTCCTCCAGGTAGGCCGTCTCATCATTGTTCGTGATCAGGCCCACCACAACAGTGTCGTCAGCAAACTTGATGATGGTGGTGGAGCTGGTAGTGGCCACGCAGTCGTGGGTGTACAGAGAGTACAGCAGGGGGCTCAGAACACAACCCTGGGGGGCTCCAGTGCTGAGAGTGAGAGGGGCTGAGACATGTCCGCCCATCCTTACTGCCTGTGGTCTGCCAGTTAGGAAGTTGGAGATCCACTGACACATAGATGAGCTGAGTCCCAGGTGCTCCAGCTTGGTGGTAAGTGTGGAGGGAATTATGGTATTAAATGCAGAACTGTAGTCGATGAAGAGCATTTTCACATAATTCCCCCTCCGAGTGTCCAGGTGAGTGAGAGATGTATGGAGGAGATGAGAGATTGCATCGTCCGTGGAACGGTTTGGACGATAAGCAAACTGTAGTGGGTCGAGTGTGTCTGGTAGTGAAGAGATGATGAAGTCTCTGACCAGGCGTTCAAAGCACTTCATCACTACTGAAGTGAGGGCTACAGGGCGATAGTCATTGAGTGAAGCAGGATGAGGTTTCTTTGGGACAGGAACAATGATGGACTCTTTGAAGCACGTGGGGATCACCGACTGAGATAAAGAGATGTTGAATATCTCAGTGAACACAGGTGCTAGCTGGTCTGCGCAGGCTCTGAGGAGACGGCCTGAGATGCCGTCTGGTCCTGCTGCTTTCCTGGTGTTCACTCTCTTGAAGGCTCTCCTCACGTCATGCTCGGTGATGATGAACGCGCTTCCGGTGCTACGTTGGCGAGCAGGATGCTAGGCAGAGGTGTGCGGTGTGCACGGGCTCTCAGCCTGTTCCTGACGCCGGCTCGTTTCCCTCGGGGCCGCCGCTTAGCGTCGCGTCCTTTGTTGTCCCTCAGGATCTCACTCGGCCAGCTCGGATCCGGAGTTAAAAACGTCGAATTGTGAGTACATTGTATACCAATAGAAACAAGAGTGTCTCTATCATAACTAATGTACCCCATGGTGGTAATTTTGCCGGTTTTAAAACGCTGTAAACTAACTTAAAGAACAAAAACAAAGAAAAGGTGGTCGGAGCAGTCGTGACGGCAGCCGACCTCACCGGCGCCATCTTGGAGTTGCCAAGTCACCAGTCAAGTCACCAGTCACATCACCAGTTGCAGAGGGAGGTGTTCAGGCCCAACAGGCTCAGCTTCCCGATCAGTTGTTGGGGGATGATAGTGTTGAATGCTGAGCTGAAATCTATGTACAGCATTCGAACGTATGTGTCCTTCTTGTCCAAGTGTGTGAGGGCAAGATGGAGTGTAGTGAAGAAGATGGCATCGTCCGTTGAGCGGTTAGGACGGTACGCAAATTGCAGTGGGTCCAGTGAAGGGGGCAGCAGGGTCTTGATGTGTCTCATGACGAGCCGCTCGAAGCACTTCATGATGGTGGGTGTAAGTGCAACGGGACGGTAGTCATTGAGACAGGACACAGTAGACTTCTTGGGCACGGGGACGATGGTGGTGGCTTTGAAGCACGTGGGAACGATGGCGCTGTGCCAGTGTCTCTAAGCCGTAGAGCACCGCTGGTCTCACCACTGTCTTGTACACCTTTCCTTTCATTCTCGCTGATACTCTTTTGTCACATAACACACCTGACACTTGTCTCCACCCATTCCAACCTGCCTGTACCCGCCTCTTCACCCCCTTTCCACACTCTCCGTTTCTCTGGTGCATATTCAGTAAATAAAAATTTTAAAATGGGAGGTGACTGTAAGGGAAAGCGTGGTGAGAGATTAATTAATGAATGTAAAACTACATCATGTAACGACAATCTACACAAGTGTGTAGCTTTCAGGAGAACAAGCACATACACTTTATAGACAAAAGCATTTGACCAGACCTGTTAATTATCGAATTCAGCCCCTTATCCCCAATGTAGGGCAGGAAGGAAATGTGACAGATGCAAAAGGGAGAACAACTCCATAGGGAAGTATGTGTATTTAGATACAACGTCATTGCAGATTTGGCCAAAAACCTTTGTTCATTCAGTGTACTTTTGGCGCTATACTGTGTTTTTACAGTATTAAATACAGATCTCCAGCAGCCAATCAGATCGCGAGAGAGAACTTTTTCGTTAACGCCCATGTCATTTCAGCAAATCACATTCACCTACGTCAAGGACGCGCGTCAGCCAATCAACACATAGGAGGAAGTGACGTTAAGCGTTTTGAAAACGTTGGCGGTTTGTTCAGGGAAGAAGACGGACGAGTGCTGTCGCTAAACCGAACAAATAAATTAAGGTTTTAGAGCTGTTTTCGGAAATATGCAGGTAATTAAATCAGTATACTAAATTTTTGTTATTGTTAAGCTTAAAGTTATGATTTAAGTCTCGATTGAGAGTAAAAGAGGAAGAAAACGGTTGTCAGTTGCTAAGATATTTAAACCGGCTCGTTATAAAATGGCGGAGTGTAAAAGCGTTAAAAAGTGTCTGAGCGTTACCTCAGTGTTATTAATGCCTGTTTATTACAGTGCGTGTTATGTGTTATATGGTTTATCATGTTTGTTGATGTTCATATAGTAGAAAGCGAGCTGTTAGTTAACAGGGTTGATTTCCACAGTCTTATTTAAAGCATTTGTCTAATGTTAATTAATCTTCCTTAATATTAACCAAAGGGTGGTGGTTTTTTTTAAACTGTTCTTTTCTTTTCAGAACAAGGAGAACCGTGAACCCAGAGTCCTCCTCACACAGGTAATAAACAATACACACTGTTCAGTGGCACATGCATGTAATTTCCTGTACAGTAATTGTTTTTCTCTCTTTTGCTTATTTAAAATTTTATTTCATGAATGAATAAGGACATTGTCAATGATTTGTTGTTTCCTTGTTTACTAAATGTACTACCATACTTTTATGTTCAGTCATGATCTATATTTTGATAAAATCTTGAATATCCAAGTTCAATTTGTGGCCTGAATTAATGAAAAATGGCATGAATTTGTAACCTCTTGAACCTCAGATTTTTTAACGTTTGTGTATAGAAAACTGATTTAGGTTAATGTTTAGTAGTTAGAATATTTTTATGTGGTAACTGAATGTGCTGTACAGGCAAGTAGTTGAAAATAAATGATTAAACAATTGTCTAATAGTCAGAATAAGGGCAAAATACATTAGTTGGTATATACACAGTTGGTATAATACATTGGTTGTAATATAATATGCAATGTATGGATGTACCTAATCAAAAAGATTAAACTTTTTATTATTATGTTTGAGTGTAAGCATGGTGGACAAACATGTTGACAGTTTGGTTGTTTTTGTTACAGCTTAATACAATTTTAATGTTCCCTCGTAGTGTTTTGTGTATTAAATATACATCAATGGCCAAAAGTTTTGTGGATTTAAATTTTTTTAAATATAGTTTTCCGCAATATTCCGCGGACACAAATATTAATTTTCCACAAAGTCTGCTGCTTCAGTGATTTTATTTATTATTTTTTAAAATATCTTTTTCAGATGTTACCATGGTATACTG
Source organism: Clarias gariepinus (assembly GCF_024256425.1). Classification (NCBI taxonomy): domain Eukaryota; kingdom Metazoa; phylum Chordata; class Actinopteri; order Siluriformes; family Clariidae; genus Clarias; species Clarias gariepinus. The sequence continues at coordinate 24,308,938 of NC_071115.1, read as the reverse complement.
ATGTATAATTACAAGCATCAGTGTCGAAGGCTTTTAGTGACAATTACATCAAGAGATCAAGAGTATGATCAGTTGTGCCATTATTTGCTGTTGGCCTACGTTTTAATAGCATTTAATGTTTGTTTTAAAATAATTACACTGATTATTACTATTTGAATCAAATCATGCTGTCCTAGTACGAGTATAAATCAGTCCCTCATCCACAGCTTGTAAGTGTAGAATAAGGTGCAAACTGTTCTAAACCTATGCTCACTCTCAAACCTGCTGTAAAGTAGTAAAAATCCGATATATGCTGCTTTGTGTACATTTCATTATTCTTAATTTTGAATTTTCTTTGGCTAACAAAGTTTGGAAAAGTCCCATATTGTTTCATTTAAAGGCTATATTATTAATTGTTTGTGTTTAACAGACAGTCGGATCTTACAGAGAAGAGATGAATCCTGGAGCGCTTATGGGTAATAGTAAACTTGATATTGAGAGAGCTTTAGGAACAAATGCTCATAATAATAATAATTTATTATTATTACACACAGTTGAGAATATAAATTATTTCTCTTTTTAAGGTCCTGGCCGAGTCCCAGTGAAACCCAGTTCACAAAAGTAAGTTGTGCATCCATGTAAATAACTCTTTTGCATAGACATTTAACAAAGGTAAACAGAACATAAAATGAGCAAATTCTGGGTATAAACATGACACTCAAGAAAACTGGATCTAAAAAGTAATAAACGGAACAGTAATCCAAGATTTACATCAAAAGCTGAAGACTTGGTATCACACTTGCAGTTCACTGACCTTAAAATAGAAAACAAATTAAAAGCACCATTCCTTAATGTGTAGAACTTTGTTTTTAAAAGTTTGAGTTTGATGTGTACTACATTCCTCTTCAAACTTTGGCACACAGCTTTAAAGTTCTGACCACAATGTGTTTGAGTAGGACAAAAAGTTTACAGTTTGGAAAGTTGTTGAGAAGGTGATCTCCAGGCGAACCTGTGATTGGGAAGTCCTGGGCTCAGAGTCTATAGAAACGGGAAACTCTCCCTGGTTTTCTACATTACTGTATAACCTGGTTGTTAATTTGCATGTAGAATAGACTGTTGTGTAGAGTTTCTTAACAATTAATTAATTACATACATACATGCATGTATAATCGGTATGCCTTTTATACAGGAAATTCACAATTAAGGACTTTGATATCGGTCGTCCGCTGGGAAAAGGCAAGTTTGGGAATGTGTATTTGGCAAGAGAGAAGAAGCTCAAGGTCATTGTGGCGCTGAAGGTGCTCTTTAAATCCCAGATGGAAAAGGAAGGCGTGGAACATCAGCTCAGACGAGAGATTGAAATCCAGTCTCACCTCAGGTATGTGTGGCCATGCCATTTAAAGTAATTTTTGACTTGAAGTGTAAAGTTGATTGAAGGCATTTGTACAAAGATATCTTATGAAAAAAGTACATTGGCATACGAACACCCTAGTTTTATTTTTAAAGCAGCTGGTGCCTGGAGGAATCAGAAATTAGGGTTAAGTGAGGTTTTCATATGTTACTTTATTTACACGCTTTTCTAAATGTTTTGTTATTGTATGTAAAAATGATTATAAAGTTGGAAATTTGATAATTATATATATTTTCGGGGTGGCTGGAAAGAATCTGCATTCATATTATTTCCTATAGAAAAATGTATTTGCAATACGAAATTTCACCTTAAGAACTTGCCGCCAGAACGGGTTAAATTTGTATGCCAAGGTCTATCATGACAACCTATGTCATCAGTGTTTTTTTTTTTTTTCTTATTTTTTTCCATTGTGTTTATGAGCCGTAAGTAACTTTGTCTCGTTTGTAGGCATCCGAACATCCTACGCTTCTATAACTACTTCCACGATTCTTCACGTGTGTTCCTTGTTCTGGAGTATGCACCCCGTGGAGAGATGTACAAAGAACTGCAGCGCTGTGGCCGCTTCAGTGATCAGCGCACAGCTACGGTCAGTTTCCACTTCATCCTTTATTTAATACTGTACTTAACTTTGAGTACAGGGCTGTTTTCAACTTTTTTCTTCTTTTTTCTTTTTTTTTTTTTTTTTTTTTTTTTAGTTTATGGAGGAGGTTGCAGATGCTCTTCAGTACTGCCATGAAAAGAAGGTGATCCATCGAGATATTAAACCAGAGAATCTGCTTCTGGGCTTCAGAGGAGAGCTCAAGATTGCGGACTTCGGTTGGTCTGTCCATGCGCCATCGCTACGGTAAGCATAGTTCACTTGATAAAAAATTTATTTATGATACTGCAACAGATGCAGGGACTTCTTTTAATATTTGGCGTTTGGATGTAGACGACGCACCATGTGCGGCACTCTGGATTATCTTCCCCCTGAGATGATCGAAGGGCATTCCCACAACGAGAAGGTGGATCTGTGGTGCATCGGCGTGCTGTGTTATGAGTGTTTGGTGGGAAATCCTCCATTTGAGACATCTAGCCATTCAGAAACCTACAAACGCATCACAAAGGTTTGTGTTCATGCTTCATTTTTATTTTATGACCTAGCCGTGAGCTGTTAGCTCACCCCCAACCATAATAATAATCAATCTTAAGTGTTTTATTCCTTTTCTACCACAATGTAGTATCTACCACAACGTGACAAACAAAATGTAACTAGTTAATGCTGACATTGTGTTATAAAAGGAATAAAACCCACTGGGATGTGATGTCACAGGATTATCAACTTTGTGGTGGTAACAGTCACTCTTTGGGCTACACATGCTTGTATAAGTTTTCTGTGCTTGTCTTTTAAACTATGTTTTAAAAAATCATGATCCACAAGTATATAAAAATGCAGCTAAATTCCTGCTTTTTTTTCTTCTTTTTTTTGCTGTTTGCATCAGAAGGCCAGTCCTTCTAATTATCATATTGGTTTTAACACCCTAAATGTTGATTGTGTTCACCAGGTTGATCTCCAGTTTCCCAAATTGGTTTCAGAAGGAGCCCGTGATTTGATCTCTAAGCTGCTGAGACACAGTCCCTCCATGCGTCTGCCTCTGAAGAGTGTCATGGAGCACCCATGGGTAAAGGCCAATTCACGCAGAGTTCTGCCCCCTGTCTGCCAACCCAAACCTGCTCCTACACACTAGCCTTAATTCTGGCAATGATTTTAATCTCTTAAATAAAATTTTCAAAAAATATTTAATGAATGTGTTTAAGAGGTTTTGTAGGAATCCTTTTGGTGGGAAAGGTGGGCATTAAATGTCCTCCCTTACATGTATGGCTTGTGCTTGATCTGTGTATGTATAAAAAAAACTTGGCCCTCCTTGTATCTGCACAGATTGACCACTTTATTAAATACACTTACCACAAATGTATATACATGTGCACACACTGTGTACAGTCCCTATAACTGGTTGGTGTTGCCTGCTACATCGTCAATGACAGAGACCAAAATAAACCAGTTCCTGTTATTTTGAGGGTGAAACCACAACAGGACTACAGTAGAGGGTAGACAAAGCTGGATATTTCGTTGATTGCTTGGCTCCCCCCTTCCACCTCAACTGTAACATATTTGTATCTTATGCCATGTTTGTTCTTTATACACTGTAGTTTGTATTTTCTATGTGTTTAGAGCTTTTATTTACTTTACTGGCACTCAGGTTAGATGACTGAACAGTGAAGAACACACTGTAGTGGTGTGTATGGTGCATGGGTCTTGCTTCATGGAACTTGTTTAAAAATGACTTTTAAATAAAAACCCAGTGTTTTCCTAAACACAAACATTTCAGTGTTGTGTTATTTACGTTTTACTAATTTCCTAACTAACCTAATTTGAATTATCCCTGATTTGTCATGTAGAGTACTTTTATAGGTCTTAGTTGGTAGCTCTCATTATTAATAAATTAGTCTGTCAAAGTTACCAGAAGATGGAATAAGTGTCCAACTATTATTCACGTATGAGTAGTTGGATTTAATTTGTCATCTCAGTGTTTAGGAAAGTACAGAGCCCCTAATTTTTTTTTTATTTTTTTTTTTTTACTCCTAATGTCACCAGAGTGGCTCTGTAGGAAAGTGCAATTTTGCCTAACTTAAAATATTAATTAAAGAGGTAAAGCGAGGTGAACTATAAGCTGTAAGTGGGGCTGGGTGGAGCTTAACATTTTGCAGTTTTTTTTTTAATCAACAGTTTTTTGTTTTTTTTTTCTATGAGGCGTACTTTAATATACTGTACATGAGATTGTGTGTTTTTTTTCCCGTTTTCATCTCCGTTTTCAAAATTCAAAGCCAATCAGCTTACTCTATTTGCAGATTATCTGCTTTGCTCCCGCTTCCAGTGCGGATCAATTTAGTCAACCTTTAAACAGTTTATGAATATTCTTTCAACATAACACTGTAAAACTACACAATAAAAAAGTATTGATTTCAGAGATAAATAGACTTAATTTAAAGTGCCACTATTATGCTTTTTCAAATATTTTCTTTTATGCAGTGTTTCATGTAGCTGTATGTAAACATAAACTGTCTGCACTATCTGTGACGCTGACAGTGCGCAATAAATGAAGTTTTTGTCTATTGAAAAAAAAAAGTATCGGCTCACATTTGCCTAAACGGGTTGTTAGCAAATCTATTTTTAATCTTTTACGGATCCACGTCACTCGTAACATATTTGCATAATGTCCGCCCACGTTCTACGTCACGAACAACTTGCCTGCCATCTAACAATTAACATTACCACACTCTTGTTAATGTGACCGAGCATTCTTGCCGGGTTTGCTTAAATACTTTGTAATAAAAAAAAAAATGAGAGCACACAAAATCCTTTTTTAACTGTTTATTCTCCACCATTCACCAAAACTGAACTCTAACACTTGCGAAGTGTGCATGCCTATTTACGGCAAGCACCGAGGGGAAAAATGGCAAGGAGTAAGGGCACGGAGCATGCGCACTTCGCATACACGCGAAGAGTAAGGGAACGGAGCATGCACACTTCGCGCATCACACACACGTGAAGAGTAAGGGCGCGGAGCATGCTCATTTCGCGCATCACACACACACACACACGTCATGTGTAAGTCCAGGGGAAAATGCATGAGTAGTAATGGTGGACCAGCGCTGCCGTTATTTGTTTGGACGAGAGAAGGAGAGATTGCTGTGGATCATTTTCTTTTGAAGATTTTTTACCTGGATTATCTTTGACTGGACATATTCCCCGGTCTTCTCACCCTCCGTCATAGGCCTCCAGGACTTCATTAAGCCCGGTGAGACTGAAACATACTCCTCTAACACACATACAATAAACACGGACTTCGGACATTTTCTGCGTTTCGTTTTCCGACGCACGCTGTAGCGGTTGACCAGTCATAAATCACCGCGCCATCTGACCAACCACAGCAGTGAGGGCTCACAGAAAAGAAGGGGTTTAACCAGACTGAATCTTCGAACTGCTTCACACGGGTCATTTACGAATCATTTAGAAATGGGGTAAAATTAAATCTATTTTTTTGGGAAAACTCAAGTGTTTTTTGACCTTGCATACATGTAAACCTGTTTTAAGAGACTCATTAAGCAATATTAGCAACCTTTAAAATGACATAATTGGGGCACTTTAAGCGGTTTGTGTTACAGTATATAACCTTAGTGTAAAATTGCCGATGCTGTATTAACTTAACGTCTACTAAAGAGACGCGGTGATGTTAGTCCTGGGAGAGTTCAGCCCCACATATGATCAGAAGATTAACAAAACCATTGCTTGCAATCAATCACTGTACACTCGACAAAACAATGAATAATTAACTGTTACTGTAGCTGGACTACAGTAACACCGTAATGTTAGTAGACCAGTAGATTATATTCTCATATAGATTTGGATCACAATATGAATGAAGTTTGTGTTATAACTTGAGTCATTTAGTGCATCTGTTGTGGCACAAATCCACCTCGAGTATGTTTAGACTCGTAACTGAACTGAACTGAATCTGTGTATTTCAGCTATATGCCATCCTCCTGTATCATACACTGATATAAAATATATCTACTGTATCTATCCATCAGTCATCCATCCATCCAAAGGTAATCCATGTTTAAAGGAAATGCATTCTTATCGTTTGCCATTAAAAATTTTACAGATTAAGAAATGTAATTATTGATTATGATAGATAATGTAATAAATAAAGGTGTGTGTGATTTAATTATTTAAAATAAATACAAGACACTGTTTAAGCATCCTGTTTTTGGTTGCAGTCAGAAAGCCACGGTTCGGAGGGGCTCATGGCTCTGCTTTAAAGCCAGACTTAAGCTTGACTCTGAGACAGGCACGGTAATGTTAGTATAATTTCAGCTTAAATTTGATTTTAAAATATGTCTATTGTTATTATTTTTCTGTCCTTGTAACTAGAAGTGGGTTTTACATTTTTAGAAGGTTTTAGTTTTCATGTATATAATCCATTTAACTATGCTTTCTTACCCTCTTCGTCCCTCCCCAGCTCTTCTGCACTGTCCAGAGCTGATACAAATGCCATGGCAAGAAGGACATTGTCACCCTCACCCTCTCGCGGTCATATATTCGGACAGTTTCTCCTCTGTCACTTCGTCCATCTTTCAATTAAATTTTTTTTGTATAGCGCTTTTAACATTGTGAATTATCCCAAAGCAGCTTTACACAATTAAAAGAATTATTTAAGTTTGTATGGAATTTGAATGTGTATGAATCAAAATGGTCAGATAGTCCCTGGTGGGCAAGCCGAGGGCGACAGTGGCAAGGAAAAACTCCCTGAGATGGTAGTAGGAAGAAACCTTGAGAGGAACCAGACTCAACAGGGAACCCATCCTCATCTGGGTGAAACAAAGAGCAGGAATTTATCTTCTGTGTAAGCAACTGCCACTACCTCCTTAACGTTTCTCCACCAAACTGTTGTCAACTGCCATGACTGCTGATTCCCCAGGGCCACCAGGGTGATGGCCAGCAGCACCTGAGCAACAGCTGCTAGGTCTTTTGGTGAGAGTTTGTACAGCGCCATGTGTATTGTTTTTTTGCACCATCATAGCTCTCTGTCAAAACTTTCTGCCATATGACAAGCAGCGTGAGACCTTCTCTGCTCGGCATCCTCTGCGGCTGACCACTGGATGCTTCCGACATCCCAAAACAAAGGGTGAATTTACACCAGGTGTGGGGACCATGGCTCGTCGTGTCTTAGGATCCACAGGATCACCTGGCCAGTGGACAGACTGTTGTCACCTAGTAGAGGCCGTCTTTGTCAGACTCTGTGACATTCACAAAAGCCCTCAACACACAAATTCATTATTCATTGACAAAATGGACAATGATTAAAGGTTTTATAAAATATAGACTAATAATTAGTGAAAACTTGTGTTTTAATTGGTGGTGTGTGAATAGGGACCTTTGGGTCCCCACAACTTCTTCCTCCCTAATGCATAAAAATGTTACTTTTTGATGCAAATCTTAAAATTACAATGACATTAGCCGTCTACAACTAGAGGGAAACATCGAAGATGGCAACTCTTATTCGGCTTATTTTTTCTCTTTTGTCCTCTATCCCCCTACTTTTCACTCCTTTCCCCCCGTCAAACAGACTATTGTTCCCCAGCTGAGGCGCAGAGGTAGCGTGGCCGAGCGGTCTAAGGCGCTGGATTAAGGCTCCAGTCTCTTCGGGGGCGTGGGTTCGAATCCCACCGCTGCCAACAAGCATTTTATTTTTACTTAAAAAAATTACTCTTACTGCAGTTATTCTCAGGATCATGAGAAATAAATAAGTATCCACTAACGTGTTCAAATAATTCTCATATAGTCCTCCATTTCTGCACGTGGCGTGCTTTCTTCTCACAAACATTGTCTGACCTTATGAGCTACACATCCTTTAGGACAGTAAACAAGTACCTTAACATTAGTTTACACATACAGATATATGCAACAAAATAAAAGAAAGAAAAAATTCACGCGATTTGAAAAAAATCACAACATGTAATCAGCTTCCTTTTTAACAGCAACACGGCGAAGATAATTTGTCCCGACAGATGGAGCTGTTGCAGAAAAATTACTCAGTGCTCAGTGTATTTTTTTATTATATGTTCTACACAAATTCGTTAAATGGGTTATTTTTAATTACTTACTTTTATTTTTTGTTTTTTTTACAATAAAAAAACACTTCCGGTAGATGGGCAGCTTAATAACTATAATTTCCAGTACATTCAACGATTATTTTTATTTTAAAAAGAAGTAGGAAAAAACACAAGAATACAAGAAACGAAATTTTAAATCATTAAAATGAAATAAAATATATAATTATTAATTTTTGTTCGTTTGCTAAGTTTTAAAATATTTTATACAAAAATAAGTATAAAAAACTTTTAATTTGTATTATTCTGTACCGTGTGTTTTACTTCCTGAGTCATCGTTCAACAACCGGTTCATTCATGTTCAACGCCGAAATCAAAATATTTCCACAGACAGTCGCTGAACTTCAACCCGAGTCTCGAGATATCGTTTTACAACGTTTTATTAAACACTAAAACAGGCCAGATGGCTGGTTTACCCCCGGGTGACCCTCAGCTGGTCGCAATGATCGTAAATCATTTAAAAACACAGGGGCTTTTTGACCAGTTCAGGAGAGACTGCTTGGCGGATGTCGATACAAAGGTAAGCGGTGTTTTTGCTAAGCTAACGGCTAATGTCACTAGTTAGGATTTCAGTTTGGTTAAAATGATTTCTCTAAGGGTTGTGTATAATATGCTGACGTGTACCTGTATGAAATTATATATATAAATCAATGCGCGAATATTTCTCTTTATAACTCACAGATTAGTAACTCAAGTATGAAGGATATCCTTGTTTGTTTTGTTTACGATCTGCTATCTGTATTAATAAATGTTTCGAAGTATAAATTGAGACTACTACTAGTGATAATAATAATAACAATAATAATAACAACAATAATAATAGTAGTAGTAGTAGTAGTAGGGGAAGGAGTGGTAGTAATAATAAAGGCAAAATAATAACCACTCTTTACAACCGTGCCAAGCAGAAATGTTTCAAATGTTTGCGTGAATGAGATTCGACAGCAGGAAACCACATCAGGTTTCACCTCTGTCGACCACGAACAATCTGATCTGATGTGGTCTTGTGCTGGTGTAACCTTTCTCCCTTAAGTTTTCTCAGATTTTGCATTCGGGGAAGCTTTTCTACTCGGCACGGTTGTAAAGAGTAGTTCCCTGTCAGCTCATATAATTATCCATAATTACTAGAGAATCTCCAGGGAACTCCCGATATGATATTACGTATTAGGTGCACATTCGATTTGCATTGTGATTCTGAACACATGGTGATTTTATAATATATTTTGGTTCAATGCTATTTCTTTCCTAATTTATTTTTATTCAGATTTTGTTACAATTCTAAACAAACCTAGCTAATCATTTTCTCATACCAATACACTGCTGTTCTGTGCTGCCTGCCAACGTGTGAATAGTTTAGAGCTCTCAACCTGTGGGATTATAGAGGAGTGACACTTTTTACCACCTCGAATGCAGGCGAATAAAAAATTGCCATAAAAAATTCAACCATTCGTAATTTTTGGCATATTTGTCGTGCTTGAATAATTGAGATTATTAAAAATATTTTTTAAATATTTTTGTCTGTCCGTGTGCCAATTTAAATATAAGATAAAACAAAGATAGCCTGAGTAAATACAAAAATGCAGTTTTAACATAATGTTTTTTAATTTTTCATTAAGATAAAAAAAAAGTTGTCCAAACATACCTGGCTTTTTGTGAAACAGTAATTCCCACCCTTGCTAAATCATGAATAAACTATGATTTTTGGAAAGCTGCGTTAACACCCAGGACTGTTTACTGCCAGACCTGTTGAATCAAGAAATTATTAGGACCTGTCTAACAAAGTGAAGCATGCTAAAATATCTAAAAATGCAACACAACGTTACTCCAAGAGCACATTTACAATTCATTCAGGAGCTCATAAAAGAACGCAAAACAACGTTTTAAGAACTGCAGGCCTCCCTTACTTGCTTCAGTTAAGGTCAGTGTTTGTGATTTAACAATATGAATGAGACTCAGCAAAAAATAACATCCATGGTAGAGTTCCAAGGTGAATCATTTCACGAAAGATCTGTCACAAAAAAAAAACATCCTCAAATATCCTCAAGACTTTTGGACAAAGATTATGTGGATTGATAAAACTAAAGATAAACATTTGGAAGGTATGCGTCTTGTTACATATGGTGTAAAACTAACACAGCGTTTCATAAAAAGCAGTCTAACGTTGTGATGGTCTGGGGCTGATTTGGAGCTTCAGGACCTGGACGGCTTGCCATAATTGATGGAACCATGAATTCTTCGCTCTACCAGAAAATCCTGAATAAGAATGTCCGGCCATCAGTTCCTGACCTCAAGCTCAAGCGCACGTGGGTTATGCACCAGGGTGATGATGCGAAACACACCAGCAAGTCAGTGTCTTCAGTGTGGCTGGATTAAAACAATTTGACAAAGAAGAGTGGCCCAAAATTTCTCTACAGTGATGTGAAAGACTTATTGCAAGCTCTTGATTGCAGTTGTTGCACACCCAGTTATTAGGTTTAGGGGCAATTACTTTTTCACCTAGGGCCAGGTAAGTTTTGGACAGCCTTTTTCCCCCCTAATAAAGGATGTCATCATTTAAAAACTGCATTTCGTATTTAATCAGGTTATTTTTATGTAATATAAAAAGTTGTTTGATGATCTGAATCATTTAAGTGTGACAAATATGGCGCAAAAAATCAGTTAGGGGCAAATTCTTTTGAACTTTTTTTTAATTCTTTTTGATGTTTGGCCAGTAAAGGTGTTTGATTGTACCTCTGTTTTAGCCTGCATACCTGCACTTGAGACAGCGAGTGGACAACTTCGTGTCCAATCACCTGTCAAACCACACATGGAGTCCTCAGCTCAACAAGAACCAGCTGAGGAACAGCATCAGGCAACTCGTACTGCAGTATGTATCAGCTGACCAGGATTTCTGCTTATTATAATACCAGAATTTCTTCCAAGTGGGGTTGGGCTAAACTTGTGCTTCAAATTATTTAGAACTTTTTGTGGTTTTCTAAGTCCGTTTAGTTCTTGGGTGTTTTTTTTAATACTAAATTTGCAGTAAAAACAAAAAAAAGGACATCCAAGCACTAGACCTGGGACTTAATTCTTCTTACATGGATTGGATTGTTGATCATTTAACATGATTCTAGATTCCTCTATTGTCCAGACTCCTTGTTAGACAAGTCTGTAAGTAGTAATGTAAAAAAAAAATGTACGAAACATGCACCTCCCCTGAAATGTAACTTTAAACACACAGTTCCTCAAATGATCACTAGGACTACTTACTACTTACTTAACATCTTTTAGTTTTAACTCAAACAAGACTGGCTCAGTTACATTCGCTTTTGTACATGAAAAAAACTCACCAGAGAGAGGCGAAGAGACTGAGCCCAGTGGCATAGTAATCTTGCTGCCAATTAGTGGTTTGGCGGTGTAATTGCAGCATGACACAGACACACCGCATTGCACAAGTTTAAACGCTCATGATGCTGTAGGCTCTCTTAGACTTGATGCAGTAACATAAATCAGGCTTAACTCAGCTCATGGACAATAAAAAAACCCCTCAAACCTTTATTGTGTACCGCAGGTCAGGCTTGCTGGAGCAGGGCGTAGATCGGATTGTAGCGCAGGTCGTTGACCCCAAAGTTCAGCACACCTTTCGGCCACAGGTGGAACGTGTTGTCCGTCAGTTCCTGTCTCCCGGTAACCACGTGGAGGAAGAGGAGTTTCCACATGAGTTCACGCAGGTGGTGGAAAACCAGGAAGCTCAGCAGCTGTCGCAAGGTAACAGAGCTCACACAGTTTTGAAATCGATGCATTTATATCATGATATGCTTTTTCTTTATGTTTGTCTTTCTTTTATGCTTGGTCTCTTTCTTTCTTTTGCTGTTCTTCTCGTTCTCGCCTTTTTTTCCTCTCACTCTTTCTCCCTATCCTGATGCTTATATATTTCTCTCTCCCCTTCCTCAGCAATGTCCTCAGCGCTGATCTCAGACTCTGCCCCCTATGAGACACTGGACGGAGGAGTGGAACACATGAGCTTGGTAGAGGATGATGACAAGGAAGTGGAGATGGCAAAAGAAAAGGAGCAACAGCAGGAAGAGAATCGTGGAGAAAACGAAGACCAGGTGAAGAAAGAGCGAGAGAAGGAGATGGAGGAGGGACAGAAAGATTCGATGGAGGTAGACATGAAGACAGAACATCCTGAGGAGGTCAAGAAAGAGGAAGAAGAAGAAGAGCGAGAAGAGGAGATGCAGGGGGAGGAGGAAAAGAAAGGGGATGAGGAAAAAGAAAAGAAAGGAGAGGATGCGAGAGAGAAGAAATCGTCAGCGAAGAGCAAGGAGGAGAGCACGGAAAAAATGCACATTCGCCAGAAAGCAAGAGAACGACTAAAAGAAGGTAACAGTGATCCAGTTTTTATAATTTTTTTGTTTCCGCCAGCCACAGTGTTGTCCTGGATTTTTTGCTCATATATGTGTGTGTGTGTTGTGGCAGAATACTCTCTTGAGGACTCAGATCTGGAAGGTTTGAGCGACATCACAGTAAGCTCTGTTCACACCAGCGATCTTTCGTCTTTTGACGAGGACAGTGAGGACGAAGACCCTCCTTCTGAATCCACAGAGGAAGGAGAGATCACCTCAGAAGGTTGGATATGACCTTTTTTTTTTAAGAAAACACTTTTCTCAGGCTTTCTTTTGTCGGAATTCTCAAATCTGATCAGGCAGGAGGTGTTCATAAACCTCCAACTGTCCGTGTGTAAAATGAGATAAAATGTAAGTTGTTCTGGGTAAGGACGTCTGCCGAATGCCCTAAATGTAAATGTGTTGACAAAAGAGCAGCTGTAGGATGTGCTGGAAAAATAAGTCCAGTCCATGGAGGGCCCACATCACAACTTGCAGGATCTGCTATTGACCGCTTGGTACCAGATACCACCTTCAGGGGTGTAGTAGAGTTAATAACCCGATGCAACCGGGCTGTTTTGGCAGCAAAACTCTGATTTGCACAATATTAGGCAGTTGTAGAGATGAGAGACTTGGATCCATTAACGGATTTGAATTCTTTTGAATCACTCACTCTGCAGTTCCTGGTCTCATGAGTCCTTTGAGCCACTTGAGTCAGTAGGGATTCTGATTTCATTTTCTTATGGTCCTTCCACTAGAGGGCGCTCACGGAATCCCTAGAATCCACCGATCTGGTTGTTTCACTGTGCGCTAGTAGTCCGACAGATCCGCTGAATCCAGATGAATCCCACATGGTGTTTTGAGTCTTTTTTGTTTCTGACCATAAAATATAAGAGACTGAGAATCAAGAATTATCATTACCATTCTGGTGCCAGAGCCGTTTATTTTATGACTCATGAGTCCACTGAGTTCACTGAATCCCCTGAGTCCAGCTATTTCACTATGCACTGCAAGTCCGCCGGATCCGCTGAATCCCACGGTTCAGATGAATCAAACAACCTACAGTTACTGGCTAACAACTACTTTTGTAGTTTGGGGGGGCGGGGTTTGGTCTTGTTTGGTCTCGTTTGGTCTCAGCCAAGATAAGTGCAATTTTTTTTAAGTGCAAAAAATTTTATCCAGGCCAGGAATTATTCTTACAGCACAGCTATGGGTTATTTTCTAACTTTTAATAGAATTTTAAGAAAATCTAAAAAATAATAATAAATCGAGATATTAATAAAATTGCAATACTTGCAGATACAAGTTTTATCGGCACCGAGGTTTTAAATTTTTTTTTTACATAATCCACATTCATGATAAACATAACTGTGTTCTAAGTAAAGGTTTATAATAAGGCTTGTAATTGTTTCCACTTTTGTAGATGAAAAGGCACGAAATAAAGATCCCGGAGAGGAATCTGATGAGAACAAGGAGAAAAAACCCCGTGGTTCACGTCAAGGCTATGTTCACAAGCCTTTCCTTTACTCTCGTTACTATAGCGACTCTGATGATGAGGTTACAGTGGAGCAGCGACGTCGTTCTGCAGTGAGTAAACGAATTGCGCTTTTGAATCTCTGTGAGAGAGAGAGAGGGTTTTATGTTGCTTATACTGTATATCCTGTAACTTTTTTTATTGTTTTTCTTTTTTTTTCTTCCAGGCGAAGGACAAAGAGGAAAGACTGCTAAAGAGGCAACAGAATCGTGAGCGTCTTGAGGAAAGGAGGAGGCAAAAGGCAGCGCAGGCAGAGCTACAGGGTGCGACGTATCCTCCTTCATTATCGCCATCAGCCTTAGTGTCCCATTTATAGTTTGTGTATTTATGTGTTTTTTGTTTGTTTTTACAGAAAAAGAAAGGCAGGAGGTTCAGAGACCGCAAGCAAAGGAGGCACGGAAAGAGAAGAAAGTTCTGGAAAAGAAAGTGGCACTCAGCAGGAAGAGGAAGAGAGACTCACGGTGGGTGGGGGCGTGTTTGAGAAGGGAGTGTGTTTGTCTGCATGTGTCCACCTGTTCAACTTCATTTCTTTGCAATGCAGGAAGCAGGATGACTCTGGCACCAAGAAGAGAAGTGACGGAGATCCCGATTCTGTAAAAAAAGATGTGAGTATTTTGGGTCTTTTGTCACTTGTTCTCTGTTGAGGTTACAGTCCCTAATGTCACACTTTTTATGCAGGATGCAGTAAAGCCTAAAGTAGTCTCTCAGAAGCCTGTTAAGAAGCTGTCTGAGGAGGAGCAGCGGAGGAGGAAGAGCACTTCGGAAGACTCAACCGAGCCACGCAAAATCCTTGACAAAAACCGCACGCACTCGTTCATCCTGGAACTTGAGCTGGGAACTGAGGAGGCGCTTAGGCAGAGAGGTGGGGGGAAGAACGAGCGACATGCTCGCAAAGAAAAAGGGCGAAATGAGAATGAGCGCAGTGTGTCGGACGAGCGAGGCAGGAGCAAACAAAAGCCAGAAGGCAAGAAAGTGGGAGATGCTCCGGCAGACGAGAAGGAGGGAGGAGTAGTCAAAAGTTCAGGTGATGAGAAAAAGGGGTCAAAGTTTAAAGGAGAAAAGAAGGGCTCGGGGTCAGCAAAGGAGGGAAGACTTTCTGTCACAGAGGGGTCAGCCCCAGAGGAGGGAACGACCAAGGATTTGAAGAAAGAAAAGACGCACTCTGAGGCCGTCAAAGAAAAAACAAAAGGAGAGAAATCACTGGGCAAAACTGAGCCGAAACAGCAGCTCCGTTTAGATTCCACTGGCTCCACGGAGGAAAGGTCCGAAGGTGAGGCTGTCCCTGATTTCAACAAAAAGAAAGACAAGCAAGCGAAAGACATTTTGAAGCGGTCAAAGAGTCACCCAGAGGTTAAATCTCTAGAGAAAGTTAAGGTCCGGCAAGATGGCAAAGATGTAGGTGCTGGTAGCAAGAGCTCTACTACAGACAAGGTCAAGAATTCAGAGGCAGCCTCGAAGGTCAAAACAGTGTCAGAGAAAACACGATCCAAGTCCAGAGACGACATGAAATTTCAGAATCCTTTAGCGACCAAGGCTGACAAAAAAGCCACAGGTCTGGAAATGAAGGCTAAAGCAGGAGCGGCTCCCAGCAAGCCAGACTCCTCCAAGGAAAAGAAAAAGGAGGGATTTATGAAAGACGACAGGAGATTCTCAGAAGATCGTGTTGAGAAAGGGAAGGATTTAAAGATTGCAAAGAAAATAAGTGAGAAGAAGGCAAAGGAGTCAGAGAAGAAGGCAGGAGATAGTGAAAACGAAAGAAAAATATTAGAAGGGGATGACCTTTCTTCCAGTTCCTCTGCTCCATCAGGAGTTGCTGAAGAGGTACAGGCTGAAGCCGTAATAGCTTCTGAGCCTTCAAACACTCAAGCGAAACAAGATTTAGGGTCCCTTGCAACGTCTGACCTTACAGCTCAGCCAGTTTCAGAATCTGACCTTAAAACCATGCAGGTCTTGGCGCCTCTTACAGAGTCTCATGTCTCAACCCCACAGTCCTTAGATTCTGCTGCAGAGTCTGATTCCACAGACCAGTCCATCTCAGAGTCTCTTAAGAAGTCTGATCCTGCTTCAGATTCACAAGCTATGGATACAGAGTCTGATCTTGCAGCTTTACAATCCACAGATGCGGAATCTAATCTAACGGCGTCACAAACCATGGATACAGAGTCTGAACCTACAGCACCACAAACCATAGATACAGAGTCTGATCTTAGATCCCCACAGGCCGATGCTACAAAATCCGATCCCGCATCACAACCTGTTGTCAGTGTACCTATGGAATCTTCAGAAGAATTACCTACAGAGTCTGATCTTGCTGCGGCAACACCATCACAATCCTCTGCTTCTAATCTTACAGTCTCCGAGTCTTCACATTTAAATGAAAGGTCTGATCTTGTGAGTCTTGACTCCTCAGAGTCTAATTTTACAAATCTTGAAACATCGAACCAAATGAAATCACATACTGATCCCACACATCCTCAGTCTTCAGACTCAATCCCAGAAGTTCCGGAGTCTTCGAACTCCATCCCAGAGTCTGATCTCACTGTTGCCCAGCCCTCAAACCCAGTCCCAGCAACTGAATTCGCGGTCCATCAAGGTTCAGACAGACTTCCCAGTCCAGTCCCTCCTGACGCTAACAACACCCCTGTCTCTGACGACATGTTCGATGCCCTAAGCGACATCACTCCAGATCCTGAAGACGACGAAGAAGCCACTATTCCAGCAGAGGCGGATGCGCTCCTGTCTTTGATGGATGTTTGTGCTTCTGCAGCCGTCCGCAACTCTGTTGGTGCGTCTCATGGACAAGAAGCTGAGAGTTCGTTCCAGGACGCAGATATCAAGATGAAGGAAGCAGCGCTAACGTTACTATCCATGGATCCCGATCAGGCAGTTTCACCAAGCTTTATCACTGAAGAAGCACATGTTGCTGGGCAACAGGTGGAGTCGTCTCCCCCAACGCAAGTTGATGTAATAAGTGCAGTGGAGCCAAGTGAAGTTGCGAATGAGTCTGAAGGCGAATCTTCAGCTTGTGTCTTGGATGAAGGTGACAAACACACTGAAGGTAATGCTTCTTTATTCAGTTGCCCGTGTTCTAGGTGATGCAGTAGCCTGTCATTTGTGGTAGTAAAGGTTCTTAACAATTCAGCTAGTTTAGTTGTTTTGTAGCATCATTCATTTGCTCTTAAGCTCTTGTAGATCATATAGATTTTTTTTGGCTTTGTTCCTTTACCGCCTTAAATAATGCTGTAGCACATCCTGTATTCTAGATTCAGTACCATGGTAAATGCTAAGTAAGTGATGACCGATTTAGTGCTCAAGATCAAGCCTGGTGCTAGTTAGTCATGATGTTTTCCTTTCTCTAGGCCAGTGTGATGTTATTTTAATCAAACATATAACTTTTTTTTTACACAGACACTAAAGATAAGCCCACAGACATAGTGTCTAAAGAGGAAGCAACAACTCAGGTGAGATAATTATTAACTGGTATTGTTCTTTTTTTTTGTTTTTTGTTTTTTATACACCATATAAGTACAACATTTTCGTCACGCAAGCATAACGAAGAACCAGATTACCGACAGAGTATCGACAGTAACTAGTAATTGCCTTGAATATTATTTTTGTATGCTCAGATCAACAACGGTGACACTGGATCTAAAGAAAAGTCTGATGTTTCAAACCCAGAAATCTCTTCTAATGATGAACCAGCAGGAGAGTCTAGTAAGTCTTGGTGTTATGATCGGTATTTCTATTTGACCTTTCAGAAGTACATTTGATCACTGTGTCACATTCAGTATACGTCTAACACATTTCCTTTTACTGTTTTCAGCTGCGATCGCTGCCAGTCAAATGCACACGCAAGCTCCGAGTGAAAGTATACACGCAGCTGAGGGCTTAAAGGTAAGTCTGTTTTGCAGCCCAAAGGGTTAGCTTTTGTAAATTTACCCAGTAAAAATAGGTTGACTCCAAGGTTAACTGTTGCATTTGTAGCAGTCCTCATTAATGCTCATGAGTTCATCAAATA
The DNA here is from genome assembly GCF_024256425.1 of Clarias gariepinus. Classification (NCBI taxonomy): domain Eukaryota; kingdom Metazoa; phylum Chordata; class Actinopteri; order Siluriformes; family Clariidae; genus Clarias; species Clarias gariepinus. The sequence continues at coordinate 24,290,921 of NC_071115.1, read as the reverse complement.
CTTTACCTTAAGCCTTATGCCCAAGTTGATGTTAGGGTAGTGAAAACTAGGGCTGGACGATTTTATCGATTCTGCGATATAAATCGATATTTTTTTTCCAAAGAAAGTATCGATTTTTTAGCCGCGAGTATCGATACATACGTCCCATTCAAATCCCCCGTGTTGTTTACCCCCGTTCGCGTTGCAGGAAGAGCGATTTGGTCAGCCAGTCGCTAGTGTTGCTGTAGAGCAAGTTACCCGTACTAACTTTACACAGACGCAGATCTCTACCTATATTCAGAGAATGGCGGCGAATATAAATCCAGCACCTGCCTGCTTAAAAGCAGATGTGTGGGAGCACTTTGGTTTAAAAAAAAAAAAAAAGAAGGAAAGCAACGACTTGGATAAAAGCATCGCGGTTTGTAAGCTATGTGGCACTAACGTTAAATATTCCTGTGCTGTGTCGAAGTTGGTTCCCCCATCAGGATACGTTTTTTAGCCCCACCCCCGTGAAATCGGCACAGGGAACGCGCATTTAGTAGAAGGCTCGCCCGCGAAGGGTTATGCGCGGACCACTGAGATTCTACGGAGCGCAGTAAAGGCCAAAACGGACAGTTAGCGTTTTTTAATCCCTGACGAACTCGAGCCATCAGTATGTGTTTCCCTTGTTATCTTGGACATATTTAGAATGATGAACCTCGGCTGAGTCACTTGTAGGCTGTAAACATGTCAGTACATGCGTTGTATTGTTTATATTTAATCACTGGTATACACCACCCATGATTTATTTATTTATGCTATTTTATCAAGGGATTTTTTAAAAATACAGTATATATTTAATATAAATAAATGGACCACTACGAGTGCTGATTTCTTTCATATGCAGTTTGGGTTTATTTAAATAGATGTGACCTAGTGAATTGACATCACACGGATAAAATGCTAATTATCTCGCATAATAATAATAATAATTATAATAATTATTATTATTATTATATTATTATTATTATTATTAATGTCTTGAGACTGTATCTGATGGGTCTCTATTTTGGCATTATGGTTTTGCTGAAAAGGCATATTTGATATGAAATATCAGACAAAATACTGACAAGTTTACAGCCTAAGGTCAAAGAAACTGTTCAGAACAGGCCACTTGCACTTTAACTCTCCATTGTTAATTGCAAATTGCAATGTTGCACTTTATTTACTTTTCAAACGCTTGTAAGCTAAGTTAAACTAATTTTCTCAACACATCTTTGATTAATTTTGTCCAGCATTTATTTTGCAAGCTGTCTGATGTTTTTTGAGTTTATTTTAATTAATTCAATCCAAGTAAATGAAACACTCACATGATGTCACCAAAATCACTCTGTCTCTTTTAAATCGATCAGAAAATGATGTAAGCGTATCGAATTATATCGAATCGTATCGAATTATATCGAATCGTATCGTTGGCAAATATCGTGATATATATCGTATCGTGAGCTGAATATCGTGTATCGTATTGTATCGTGAGATTAGTGTATCGCTACAGCCCTAGTGAAAACGCTTATTTCTTTTCTAATCTAAAGACAGTGAAAACTGTCATTAGAGGTCACAGAAGCGAGTTTACTGTGGGTTAACTTCTCTATAAAATTGAGTATTTGCACTAAACGTTTTCTGAATTTACTGTGTGTGACTGCAGAGTAAAATGGAGAGCACGACGCATGAGGCCCGGGCGCAGGAGGCCCGGGCACAGGAGGCCCGGGCGCAGGAGGCCCATGTAGAACAGGCGCAGGAGGCCCATGCCCTGGAGGCCCAGGCAAAGATGACACATGCAGCACAGGTGCAGGAGGCCCAAGCGCAGGAGACTCATGCACCACATGCACAGGAAGTCCAGGTGCAGGAGGCCCAATCGCAGGAAGTCCAGGCACAGGGAGCCCAGGCAGCACAGGTGCAGGAGGCCCAATCGCAGGAAGTCCGGGTGCAGGAGGCCCAATCGCAGGAAGTCCGGGTGCAGGAGGCCCAATCGCAGGAAGTCCGGGTGCAGGAGGCCCAATCGCAGGAAGTCCAGGTGCAGGAGGCCCAATCGCAGGAAGTCCGGGTGCAGGAGGCCCAATCGCAGGAAGTCCGGGTGCAGGAGGCCCAATCGCAGGAAGTCCGGGTGCAGGAGGCCCAATCGCAGGAAGTCCGGGTGCAGGAGGCCCAATCGCAGGAAGTCCGGGTGCAGGAGGCCCAATCGCAGGAAGTCCGGGTGCAGGAGGCCCAATCGCAGGAAGTCCGGGTGCAGGAGGCCCAATCGCAGGAAGTCCGGGTGCAGGAGGCCCAATCGCAGGAAGTCCGGGTGCAGGAGGCCCAATCGCAGGAAGTCCGGGTGCAGGAGGCCCAATCGCAGGAAGTCCAGGCACAGGAAGCCCAGGCAGCACAGGTGCAGGAGGCCCAAACGCAGGAAGTCCAGGTGCAGGAAGCCCAGGCAGCACAGGATCAGGAAGCCCATGCAGCACAGGTGCAGGAGGCCAAAATGCAGGAGGCCCAGGCACAAGAGGCCTATGCAGCACAGATGCAGGAGGCTCAAGTGCGGGGGGCCGAGGCACAAGATGCCCATGATGCACAAGTGCAGGAGGATGAGGCACAAGATGCCCTTGCAGCACAGGTGCCGGAGGCCCAAGTGCCAGAGATCCAGATGCAAGGGGCTCAAGAACAGGATGCACTGGTGCAGGAGACATGTGTGAAGGACGTCCAGGTGCCGGATAAAACTGCACATGAGCAGGAGGCACAGATCCAGGATGTGCAGAGTCAAAAGGCAGAAGTGCAAAAGGCACAGGAGACTCAGATGCATGAGGCAGAGCCCCAGGAAATGGAAGAGTCACAGACACAGGAGGCACAGGGTCAGGACACGCAGGAGGCAAAGTTACAGGAGCAAGACCCACAAGTTCAGGAGGCGCAGGAGGCTCAGGTAAAGGAAGCCCAGCCGCAGGAGCCCCAGTCACAGGAGGCAAGTGCGCCAGATGCTCACACACAGGAGGGAAAGTCGCTAGAGGTGAAAACCCAGGATGCACAGAAGCAGCCAGCACGGAGAGGGCGGCGTCCTAAACTAGTTAAACAAGCCAGTACGTTCGAAACTTGTTTGTGGGTTTCATATTGTATATCTTACTTATGTAAGAATAAACCGTACAATTAGTTTGTTCCCGCATAAAAAATGCTTTTCTTTCAGGTAGCGCATCCAAATCAGATGGACAAGAAGGGGACAAATCTGATGTGTCAGAAGTGGTAAAGTGATTTGTTCCCCAATTTCTTATCAATTTCTGAAACCGAGCATGATAAGGTAAACAAATGTGTGTGTTTTAGGATGAGGGTCTAGAAGGCAGAATAACCCGCAAGGGACGATGGTCCAGTCAAAGAGCAGCATCAGCCAAGGAAACTGGTATGCATTTTCTTTACACTTGATATGTAAAAAGTTTTTGCTTATCATTGTCTATACTTGTTCTATGCTTCAGTGTCTCTCTCTCTCTCTCTCTCTCTCGTAGAGAGTGTGACCGAGGAAGAAGAAGAAGGAAAAGAAGAGGATGGAGACACAGAAAAAGCTGTAGGTTGATCACAAACTCACTTGTTATCACTAACTCACACATGTACACAATCATTTCTGTGTCGTGTAAATCAGTAGATACAGTATATTACACCTAGAAAAAGGACCAAAAGCTTTTTTATTATCGAGCTAGCTAAATACCAACAATGCCGACTTTCTTGTAGGAGGAAGAAGAGCCGGTGAAAAAGACTCCACGCCGAGGCAGATCCTCCAAAACCACTTCTAACGAGGATGACTTGGGTGCGACATAATTGTTGGTTCATTTATTTATTTTTAAACACAGGAGTGATAAGATATACAGTACTCATCAGGCTGATTTTCTGTTTTGACAGCCAAACCTCAGACCAGTCCAGATGCCAAAGACACAGAGGCTAACAAGCCAGAGCATAAAAAAGTGAGGAAATAATGACTTTTGTCTGTGCTTGTGTGCATCTATATTTCTTTCTTTCTTTTTTTTCTTTTTTTTATACTGATGTGTGTTTGACAGAGTGAGAAAGAGGAGGTTGAAGAAGAAAGAAAGAGACTTCAGTTACCAGTTGCTTCAAAAGAAGAAGCTAGTGAGTGTACATATGTACATGCACACACAAACTTACACACACAAACAATTACCATATTAAGTTTTATATGAAGTCATTTTGGTGATACTTGGGCCAAAAGGAACCAAACACTTACATTTACAGAAATATAGTCCTGTGCTGTAAAATTCAAGCACAAAACTATAGTAGAAATGAACAGACTCTGCTATGACTTAAAATACACATGATCTAAATAAAATGAATTATTCTCCCTAGCATCAAAGCCTGAAAATGCCGAGTCTACAGGAGAGGAAATGGAGCAAAAAGAGGTAATTTTTCATTACATATACAACTTTTAAATAGGTTATACAGAGTCTTTGTCCTGACGGGCATGTGTGTGTGCTGTGTTTATGTGCAGGTGCGTCGGGGAAGGCGTTCTGGTGCTCAGGTCGCCCCTGCGGGTAAGTGAAATTGCATCTCACTGGTAAATCCCAAGTAGAGCCACACATCTAATACTAAAGTGTTCAGAAGATGTAATTTAAAGCAGGGCTAATTATTAAACCTGCTTTAACTGTTTGACATATAAGTTGATTCCCAGTGATGTAAAAAGTGTACGTCTGAAACACACTGCGATTTGCTTGACAGTGAAACCAGCACTGAGGAGAAAGAGATCTGAACAAGCTGAGGATGCTGAGAAAGTAAGTAAAAAGGTGTGCGATGGTTTATGTTAGTGCTTTGACAAACATAGTTAGTGTGTATGTGTGAGAGAGAGAGAGAGAAAGAAAAGAAGGTGTGTGCTCTCTTTTTCTCTTCTAGCTCTTCTATCTAGCTCTTTCTCTAACATACTTTTAATATGTTCACTGTGTTTGAAGGAAGCTGCGGCTGAGGAGAAGGAAGAAGAGCCTGTCAAGAGAGCACGACAAGACAGCGGTAAAAACACGCGCACATTCACGCACACACATGCACTTGATGTGTAAAAACCTGTCCTTGTTTTTATTTATACTACCCTTCATTTTCTCTCTCTCTTTCTCTCTATTTTTCAGAGAGTGTGACTGAGGAAGAAGAAGAAGGAAAAGAAGAGAAAAAAGATGAGGATGGAGACACAGAGAAAGCTGTAAGTTTTTATGCCATGTAAATCAGTAGATATAATACAGCTCCAAAAAAAGACCACAAACTTTTATTATTCGAGCTAGCTAAATACCGACTTTCTTTCAGGAGGACGAGGAGCCAGTGAAAAAGACTCCACGCCGAGGCAGATCCTGCAAAACCACTTCTAACGTAGATGACCCAGGTGTGACACAATTTTGTGTGTGTTTATTGTGTTTTAAGGTTATTTTACTTTGCTTTATTCACTAAAATGACTTTTTTTTTTATTAGCAGTCCAAGAAAAGAGGGAAGGAGAGACAGAGACAGGAGAAGAAGACGAAAAACAGGAAGAGGAGGATACAAAAATTAGAGCCACAACACGTTCGGCATCTCGGCTGGAGGCTGAGAAGTATAACGACACATTTTATATTTATATACTCAACTTTAATAACATCCTGGTGTTCTCAAAGAGATTATTTAATAGTACTTAATTGTTAAAAATTATAAAGCTTTATCTTGTGACTTGTGACCAAGTGATTTGACACAACATGCAGATTCTGTGCAGCGACTGATTTTCATACTCTAATTTTTTTTTTTTTTTTTTTTTTTTGTGCAGAAATAAGCCCAGTAAACCATCAACCAGAGCAGTAAGCAAACTGAGTGGAAAAGAAGAAAGCTCTTCAAACACACGGTGTGTCTTCATAATGCTTATAGCTATACATGGGTATTTGTAAATTGACATATATTATAGAGTGCATGTTGGTATGGGTCTAGCAGTTGGTGTTGGTCTGGTTAGTATAAAACCTTAATGTTCTTGATCCAGAAGGCCGTAGAAGTCCAAGAACGGTAAACTTTGCATTCCCTGTTGGGTTACGTGAAATCAGCGTGTTCTAGGCTCTCCTATCTCCTAAGTGTGCTATCCTATAATTGTTAGGTTATACAGGTTGTTTTGGGTGTTGATGTAGGGGTTGTTGGGTGTAGGGATTGGTGTATGGTTTTGGTGTGAGTGTAGGGCTCGGCGTATGGGTTTTTTGTGGTTGTAAGGGTGTGTGTGCGGGTTTGATGTAGTTGCAAAGTTGGTATATGGGTTAGATATGGTTGTAAGCCATGGTCTATCGGTTTTGTGTAGTTTTAAAGATTTTTGTGTATGGGTTTGGTGGTGGTACAAGGGTAGGTGTTTGTGTTTTGGGTGGTTTTAATGGTTGATGTATGGGTTTTGGGTGGTTGTAGGGGTTGATGTTACCGGTTTGGTGTGGTTGTAGGGTTTAATGTTACGGGTTTAGTGTGGGTGTAGGGGTCGGTGTATGGGTTAAGGGGGCTTGTAGGGGTCGGTGTATGGGTTTAGGGTGCTTGTAGGGGTCGGTGTATGGGTTTAGGGTGCTTGTAGGGGTCGGTTGTGTTGGTGTGGGTATGTATTTGTTGGAGTGTGGCGGTGTAGGTGTATGAGTAGACATGAGCAACACACATGATTGTGTGTGTGGGAGGAGGGGTTGTAGAAATTGGTGTGGATGTAGAACTGTTAGAGTGGGGTGGGAATAGTGGTGGATGTTCTTGAATACTAACACTGAATTGAGAAATAACAGGTCTGTCTGTCTTTCCCAGTTCCTCCCGATCTCAGAGTGCTGCTGCAGTGAAGGGACGTAAGGGTGAGTCAAGTTCTCCAACACCTCGCACCCGTGCCGGCAACAAAACTGAAGAGCCGCCCTCAAAGAGAACCAAACGATGATGTAAATTTTTGTATATTTGTTTGTATATATGTATGTCTGTTCGTACCCCAGTCAGCCTTATGTTAATTACTTATTCTGTTTGGTGCAAAGTGAGATGTCTTTTTAACCCCACTGAGACTCTCCCAGCTTTGTGCACTCAGCATTAGTGGCAAGCAGTCCGTTTTATAACCAGCTAACATTAGCAGTTAACAGTGTTAGACTTTCTTCTTGTGTACAGCTTATCCCAGAGTTCCTGCACAATTTGAGCTAAAAAAATTGTGCTAGAGTCTGTTCTTGAATGCATTCTAAGAAAGCCATAGAAGCAGAACTCGCTGTATTTTTTTTCTATAGGTCGTAGTGTTTTCATTTTTTTCCCCACAAGAAAAGTGAATATTCTAGAACTTTTTAAAAGTGTTCTACAATGTGTTTTTAGAAGCACCTTGAAGCCGTTTGCTTTTGCTGCAGGACACAGTGTGTTCTCGATCATTCTCAGATTAGAGCATGTGTTGGAAATGTAAAGAGTTCTAGAATGCATTTTCAGAATGTTCTAAAATCATTGGTTTACTTGATCTGAGGTAAATGCTCTTGTGTTCTGGATTCAGAAGAGGATAGATTTTCAAGAGGAAAGAAAACATTTCTTGTTGGAAAATCAAGAAACAAGCATGTTCTGAAGTTCTCAAAAATCCACTGTTCAGCATATTTCAGAAAGAACCACACTTTGTTCCACTAATGTTCTTAGTAATGTTGGTTGAAATGATAAGAAAAAGATAGCCATACTGGTCTGCTGTTGCTTTCAGAACAGTGCATTCATACATGCTTGCATGTATCCGTTATACACACACTTTCCTGTGTTTGGTTCTTACACTGAGAATGAGAGGAACTATGCTTTTACACATGTGCCAAAAATCAGTAACACAAGTTTTGCATAAAATATTTAAGAATGTTGGTCTTGTTTTTCTTTTTGTTTTGTTTTTAAACTGGCAAGGTACATTTTGTGATATTGTGGTAGTATCATAAACCTTGGTTCTGATATAAGCATATAAACCAATGTTCAATACAGTGCTGTCTACACTCCTAAAAATATTTTAGTCTAGATGTTTTTTTTTTTTTATTTCTTAAGAGTGTACATGTTTCACGTTTTGTTTATTCTGCAATTTTGATGTGTTTAGTTGCATGTGTGCTAATCCTGTTGGCATGTTCAACATGAAGACACTCATTCTGTGAATGTAAAAGACTCAGATATTTCTTTTATACATTTAGCTTTTATTATAAAGGCCACTGGGACCATGAGTGTGTATTGTGTTCTCTTTTGTGTGGTTTTTAAGTTACTGTTTCTCTAAGAATCCCTATGCTCTGGATTTCCTTATTGTCAGGAAACCTTATTTCTGTTAATCTATTTGTCAGAACTTGAGTATTTTAATGTCTGTTTGTGCATTATAAGCTTTCCTAGTCTTTGCTTTCTTAAGTTAACTAAGATTTGAAGATCTCCTACATTTATGCAGGATACCCTAGTGTTTAGTTCTATCATCCTCTCGTTTTTTTAATTGCTTTACTTTCCCTGGTGTGTAAATGTCACTACTTCCCTCAGACTTCATAAACTAAAGATTTCCTTTGTCTGTAGTTTCCCAAGAAGACAGGTGTTAGTTTTGCCAGTCTCTGTGTTCACAAGTAGATTCCCCACAACTGCCAGGGGCGGTGTAGAACATCTGAACAACTGCTTAAATGAGCAAAGAAAAGAATCATATAGTATTTACAATAAATGCTAAACTCAGACAATATAACCTTTTTTTTGTACTTAACATGGCATACCTCTTTTACCTTTACCTTTTTTATTTATTTATCTATTTTTCCAGTATCACTACGATCAGCTCTCAGTGACTGGACCTCTATACCATGAGATCATCCGAGGGTCATAATATATATCCATACGGAGCATTTAATATTTGAATGAATGCCTCTTGGCAAGTTTTACAAACATTTACCTTTAAGGAATATAAGACTTGTCTAGGAAAAGGTGTCCAGTCGGTTAATCAGTTTCTGCTTTTTGGTGTCACAGGGTGTAACGGGCTGTGGGTAAGCACAGGCTTGTGTATTAATAGAAGCACAAATACATACATTTCCTTGTCTGTAATTTTTCTAGGTTTTCTTGTATTTATGTGTCTGTATTTCTTTATGTTTTGTGTTTTTTTTTTTTTTTGCTCTGCAGTAGCAGAACAGAAAGAAAGAGAGGGGATTTATTTTTTCTATCCATTAAAAAAAGTCATTTTTAACCAGCTGCACTCAAAACACTACACCCGCTTCTCTCTTTTTGTTAAATGTCTCCATGGGGCAACTTTACCCTCTGTTACAGAGAAACGACATTACATTTTCACAATACTGCCAAAGTCATATGCGAATTATGTGATGATCATGTAGAATTGTTTCTGTCTTTCTTTCTTCAGAATTCCCATAACTCGAAAGTATTTAGTGATAAGTTATTTGAGATATTTCTTAAAGGGCCTGGTAAGCTCCTAGCAGTATCTTTACATAAATCAGATTCCTGTTCTTGTCTTCCAGGAAAGGAATCAGATCTGATGTTATCAATGTTCCTTATGCTTTCTTCTCATCACGGTTATAAAGAATGGTTATTTGAGTTCCTGAAATAGTCAAACCTGCCTGTTGAGCACCAACAGTCATGTCACATTGATTTGTGACATGTGGTTGGTTGATTAGATAGATGTATTAACAAACCAGTGTACATGTGTTCTTAGTCGATGATGCGCATAATTTAGTCTTGATTAAAACTACAGTTTTGTGAACACTCGTGACAATTTCAAAATGTGTGTTTGAAGCTGATGAATTACTGATTTGCTTATATTTCTAATATAAGGCAGTTGTGGGACAATTATCTCACTGTACAATTTAGAGACATTATTTCCCTTAGGGGTAATAATTCATTGTATGTGTTCATAAGTCTCTGCAATAATTTTGGTCCATTCTTCTTTAGAAAATTGCTTCAGTTTATTGAGATTTTGGTCATTCACAGCCCATCCACAGCATTTCAGTTGGGGTGTGGTCTGGACCTTGACTTGACTATTCTTATCTTTCAGCTATTCTGATATAGTTTTACTAGTGTGCTTTGGAACATTTGTCTTGTTGTCTGACCAAATTTCGACTCTCCTTTGGCTGTTAGACAAATGGCTTCATATTTGTCTTTAGAATAATCTCGTATACAGAGAAGTTGCAATGACTGCAAGGTGCCCTTATCCCGTGTTTCCAAAAACAAACCCAATCTTACCAGATTGATCTTTAACAACAAATGCTTCTTTAAGACCATTCCTTATATATTGCTCTCTTAACACATACCTGAGTACTCCAGACCAGCAAACTGGCAAAACTTATGCTTCCATAGAGGCCTGCACACATGCTGATGATCAACTAATCAAGGGATGATGATTAACAGTATCTGGCTGCAAGTAAGTAATGGCACAGTGAAAAAAGTTATAAAGTATGCTGTTGTTCTCACATGTGTCTGGAGGCAGTGTTATAATCTGGGGTTGTTTAAGTTGGTTAAGATTAGGCTCAGCAACATTATATGGCAATAAAATTAAGTCAGCTGATGACCTAAATGTACTGAATAAACCAGGTTATCACATCTATCGTCTGAACATATTCTTGGATAACAAAACCAAGACTCATCAGGCTCAAATTGTGAGAGACCCATTTCACATCTTCAGGAGATACTGGAGAAGCCTTTATGGAGTGATTTAACTCATCCATCATCAATACAAGATCTTGGCTAAACATAAATGCTCCTCAGAGTAGAAATAAATGTTGTGACATTGCATAAGTTTGCTGAAACAATTTATACATGTCAAATTGAAGGTGACTTAATTAAATGCCTTTTTGTCTCTTTTTCCAGTGCAATGACCTTTGGGGTCATTAGCTTGAGTTTTTAGATTATTTGCTTATTTGATGATTTTTTTGGTGTTTATATGTATGTAAACTTTCCACCTATATAACACATTAGATTTGAGTTAAATTTGGTGCTTGGACCCCAAAAAATTAATGTTGGTTGAATTTCCACCACTATAGCAACATTGGAATAATAATTTTAAAAAAAGGTCTATGCTTAATGGGCTTGTGGGGCTTCCTGGGTCCACTGTGAAAACAAACAAACAAACAAAAAAAGCCTGTCCAGAGAAGAAAAGGTGAGCACTACCATCAGTTCTGTGTTGTAGCACCCGTAAAAATCCTGAGACCATTCATGTGTCTTGCTTCTTGGCCAACGGAGGCCAATTTGATGACAAAACCTTTTTCAGTATGATAGAGCCCTTTGCTGTTAGGAATAACCCCTGAATAGTGCTTTGCACCTGTGGTCTATTGTTTGTGGACTTCATTCTCAGGGTGCACCTGTGTCACATGATTTTTAATAGTGATCACCTGTGGCTTGTTTCGCCATATGTACAAAAATAGACCTTGATTTGTGTTTGTCCTGCATCTGGACTAATGCTGTATTGTTGTTCTGGCTGTTCCATTTATATTATAAATATAAGTCTTTCAGGTTTTTTTTTTGTTTCGGTTTATTATTATTAAAGTCTTATTTCTGCAATTATGCCTCGCCTGCATTCACTGAACCCCAATATTTGCTATAGGGCAAAAGTGATCACTAAGTAGCTCAGGAAACAAAACATCAAAATTTTGGGTCCATTGCCAGGAAATTCCCCAGAAATTGTGGTCAATCCTCAAGAGGCGGGTGGTCAAACAAAAACCCACAAATTCTGACAAACTCCAAGTTGATTATGCAAGAATGAGTCAGGATGTGGCCCAGAAGTTGATTGACAACACGCCAGGGCAAACTGCAGAGGTCTTGAAAAAGAAAGGTCAACACTGCAAATATTGACTCTTTGCATAACCTTAATGTAATGTAATTGTGAATAAAAGTCTTTGACACTAATGAAATGCTTGTAATTATACTTCACATCTGACAAAAAGATCTGAGAACACTGAAGCAGCAGACTTTATTAAAATGAGTATTTGTGTCATTCTCAATACCTTTGGCCACGTCTATGGCAATTACCTTTAACACTTTTCTACACACACATTACTTTTACTTTCCTACAATTGCGTTGTTACAGAACACACACCCACACCAATGCTCTGTGTGAACAGCACTGTGGATGGAGCTGCTTACTAAAATACGCACACAACATGCATTTTTGTTTCTCTAGCCCACACACACACACACACACACACTTATTTCTTTGTGCTGTGATAAAAATCTTACGGGTCATTTCTGTCCAAATGATGGATCGGTTCTGCAAACGAGTCAGAGATTCTGCAGTTCTCAAGCATCGTATAGTTATTTATGACTTTGTGGTGGCCAAATGCGCACATGATGATAGGAATACACGGCAGTGTTGACTGTGTGGCCACATTTGGCAGGTCCCCATGAAAGGAATTGCTTTTATTTTTTATTTTTATTTTTTTTCATAAAACCTACAGTTTCTTTTGGAGAAATAAATAGCTAACATAGATGGGGCTCACATTTGATATGAGAAGCTCGTTAGATAAAATGTGACTTTATGTTTAAAATCCTGACACGATGAAGATTTTTCAAGCTTGATGCGAATGAGAACTATTCATCTACTTACTCCTTTCTGTATCGCTCCAATATACAGACTGTACTGTTAGCTCCTATTGACATTGGGCTTTTAGTTATTTTATTTAAGTTTTGCTCGGTCAAAAGCTTAAAAGCTGCTTTGCGACAAAAAGCGCTTTACAAATAAAATGTAGCAGTAGTAGTAATAATTATAATAATTATTATCATTTTATATAATATTCATTATATTAATTATTATAATATATAATAATTATTATCATTGTAACAATATAAGCATGATATTTAACTACTTTCATACTATTTTCATGTAAAACAGTATAACCTATTAGGTAAGTAGGTAAGTGTTTGTACACTAAAGGCTTTAATTTAGTTTCCATTGCTTGTACAATGTAGTGTTTCCGGAAATATGTGGAAGCAAAATAAATAAATAAAATAAAAATTATTATACAGTATATCATAATAATATTGCTCATTCTGTGTACATTTGTGCCTGTGTGTATACGTGATGCGTATATATATATATATATCATTTTTATTATCATTTTCCCCTTGGTTTCAGTACACACACACACACACAGCAGCAATAACTCTAAATAAATTAGATAGAACAGATAAAAAGAATAAAGTGGTAATCTGATCTATCTATTTTCTTCTGACTTATTTCTGAACTTTGGCAATATGTCCATATTTGTCATGCTAATAAATCACCTTTGAAACTTAAGGGAGCACGTTTTATGTTCATTCACAGAAGTGTCCACAAGGAGGCGAGAAAGGCACACTACTCGCTTCATTTTTATTTCATATTGCGTATAATTTAGTTTGTATTCATTTTGCTTAAGGTATAACTTATGTTAAACTAAAACAGTGATCAGTAGTGCATAACACTATTAAATTATTAATCTAAGTGATAGATTCTGAGCGACAGGAAAAGAAGTGCAAAACTAGGAGTTAAGGATTTACTGCTTTACACTCGGTTTCATGCTTTAATGTGAGCTGTGGATAAACTCAAACAAAATGTCAAACAAAATGCTAAAGTTAAACTGAGTACATTTCGCAATGATTGTGTTATTATTATGATTATTATTATTATTATGATTATTATTATTATATATTTTTCTCATTATTATTAACATCTCTTATTATTAACATTCTAAAAGACCTAAATAAAATACAGATAATAATTTGATTCTTAAATGCAATTATTTACATAAAAATAGCCTACTTAATTTACTTATTTATCTAGCACTGAATTGCATTTTTGTAATTAATTAATTCTACCATAGATAATCTAAGAAAAACGAGCAGCTATATCACGAACAATAATAACAGGCAACTCTAATACACACATTCCACAATAATGCAAAATTCACAAACACTTGCTTTAGTACGGCACAAAAATCCAGATTAAATTTAATTAATTTATTTATTTTTGGAGCAACAAGCCGACATTTAAGTGTTCTTTTACATCATCCACCTTATCATTATTATTGTTGTTGTTGTTGTTGTTGTTATTTTTATTATTATTCGTATTTTAGTAGGCTTTCTCAATTTTCAATATGCTGTTGAACGCCATTTGATCTATCAAACTACTTATAATATAATAATAATAATAATAATAATAATAATAATAATAATAATGATCATCATCATCATCATCATCATCATCATCATCAACCCGGTCAGTTAAACAAGGTCATTTTTGCAAACGTCATGATGTCCAATGACATATGGTATATATATATATATATATATATATATATATATATATATATATATATTTAGGTCTCTGAGGTCTAAGAAAACAACGTGGTTGTTATTTTTTTATTAAATACTTTAATTAGAGTTTATTAATCCAGTGTGTGTGTGTGAACTCTAAATAGACCTGACAAAAACAATTAAAAAAATTTTTTTTAAGTACTAATAATAGTAAAATTAAGGATAAGAACAGAGTAATAATATTTTCTCTTGAATTAAAATTTTAACCCTCAATACCTGGTTTTGTCAATTTAACACCTTTTCCCCCCAAAGTATTTAGAAGTGCTTGAACTGCTGAAAAACAGGGTTTAAAGTGGCAAGTTCAACTTTATTATTGTTATTATCGTTATTATATCAGAATCAAAATCGGGTTTTATTTGCCAAGTATGCTGACACACAAATAAATTTGATTGCGTCTGTTTGTGGCTCTTAACCAGACAAATATAAAACACTGTACATAATACCCTGTACATTTGTTATAGACATATAATTATTATTATAATGTGTAACAAATATACATAAAGTGAGTGTGCAAGGTATTGCAAGTAGCCGTGGTGTGCATGACATATAATAAGTAGTGCAAACAGCAGTAATGTGCAGTAGAATGTAAGACGTTTGTAAAAGGCATGTTAATGTATTTACACAATACACAGTACAAGAGATTTGAGTAGTGCAAATAACAGCAATCTACAGTAATTATCATAATAAATTAAATAATATAATAATTAAGAAATATTTTGCATTAATATGGATATATATATATATATATATATATATATATATATATATATATATATATATATATATATATATATATATAATCATAAAACTCCAGGTTTTTTGAAGAGGGTGACAATGGGCATATAATCAAGACGCGATAGTGTCAAATAAAAGAATAGTGCATATTTTTTAAAAGATTTCATTACTATATTGAACAGTACATATATCACCTAAACAATATGGTAAAGCAATCTTTTTAAAATTTACATGGCGCATTGGACAAAGTTTCTGAAGGAGAAACAGGAGGTTTCAAACAAAAGTGCAAAAGTGCTCCCTCAGCTGTGCGAGCTGCGGGAGGACAAATCAGTTCATAATTTTTTATGCGCAGGAAGAAAAAAAGGAATAAATGCGACGGAACAGATCCTAACTGTGTTTTAATTAGATAAATACATGTCTAGGTATTATAAATTAATATATTATAAATGGATATATATAGGCAAGGTTTATTTATGAAATAAACTAACCAATAGTTGCTGGTTCTGTAAAAACTATGTTGTTGTAAAGTTTCATGCCTGATTTTTAAGCTCTTTAGACTGGGATACATAACACCGCCAATGATGATTTCAACTGGACAGCTGAGGAGTCATGATGTGTATTTAAATGTGTGTAAATGTGTTAAAACATACATTGTATATCTTTGTTACAAGCAGGATTTTTATGTCACTGTGATTTATGCCAGTGGAAACAATATATGAATAAGAATTAGTAGCCATACAGATTACAGCATATACGCCAATGAACTTAAAATTATGCATTTAAAGAAGTCTATGTTACATGTGAGGAAGTGAGGAAAATGCGGCTTAATATTCTCAAATCACAGATCACTTATTTCGTAGCACGCAACAGAAAATCAGTATGCTGCCTGCAATTTACTATATGCTTTTTTTTTTAATTACTTTGCAATGCACATATACGCCTATCTATGTCTTTATATTTCTACTTTCAAAGAAATAACTTGTTTGTGCTTTTGAGGATGTGATTTGAGGGTTTGATTTTTATTTTTTTTATTTTTTTGCATCCGGGTACTGGATCACGTACTATTTCCCCATACTCTTTAGCCCTTATACTCATGCATGGCGTATCAGGGCGTTCCGAAGATGACGCACGAGCTCCAATCATTCCCGTGCTCCACTAAATCCTGTCCAATAGGAGACAGAGAGTTTCTGGTCGCTCTGTGATGTCACTCACAGGTGAAAGTGGGAACGGTTAGGGCGTGTTGTATGAGTGTGTGAGTGGGTGTGGGTGTGTACGTGTGTATGTGTGTGTGTGCTCTGTCTTTCTCGGACGCAGGAGCGCGCGGTAGCGACGTGGACCGACATGAGAGTCGCGCGCCACCGCCAATCGTGGAAGCATGCTGGAGTAGAAGAGCGGATGAGTGCACGCAAGCAGAACGAATCGGTCTTATTGTGCATTTGACGTCGCATTACATTTGATTTCTTTTTAATTACTTGTTTTTGTTTTTCATCTTATGCGCGCGATGGCGGTGCGCAGCAGCTCCTTGATACCTTTCTCGATTCAGGCGATTTTAAACAGAAAAGTGGAGGAGGAAGAGGATGAAGAAAAGGGCGACGACGGAAGGCGCCGTCTAAAAGAGCTGGACGTGTGTTTTTCGAAAAGTGCGTGCTGGAAAATATTCGGAGGAGCGCACGAGGACGACACGCGCGAGGACAGGGACAGAGAGAGAGAGACAGCGCGCGTGGCGACGAGCCACCACCACCATAAGAGCTACGACTCAGACTCTGGGCTCAGTGAGGACCACCAGCACGACCAGCACCACGATGGGGAGGGGAAAAGCGGGTCGGGGCGCGAGCACGAACAGCACGACGACTGCGACTCGCGCGCACTGGACGAGAGCTTTCAGGATGAGACGGACCGAGAGTCCACGGCTGCTGAGCAAGCGCGAGAGCTGAGCGACTGCGAGCTCCTAGCCAGCGTGTCCGGTAAGTAAGTGCCTCCCCACTCGTAGCCACGTTTTCACCGCGCGAGCCTGAAATTGTAATTAAATAATTAACAGCTTCACTTTTTATTTTATATATTATTTATATTTGCTTTCATGTAGCAAACATGTATTAAATTAATTTCATAAGTATATTTCATAAGTATGTTATAACAACAAAAATAAATAAAAAAACGTCACTTGATGTGTAAGTGCATGCAACGTTAAGCGTGCTTTCGTTTGGAAACATTCTTCTTCCCGTTTTAGCAGTAGCACGCGCGCACAGATTTGTTCTTTTAGCCTGACGTAGCATAAATAAACATGCAGCAAACTGCTGAATGTGTGTTTACGGCTAAGGTCGGTTTTAGGCGTTTAATTCCAATTTGCCACCTAAAACAAAAGTATATAAATATTTTAAAAAATAAATATTTGACAACTAAGATTTCATTACTATTGCATTAGTAACATATTTAAATATAAATTTAAGTGAAATTTAAATAACCCAGCGTTACTATTAAGCTATACTGTACAATAAGATACAGCAACAGTTAGAGCTGCAAATGTTTTCACAAAATGTACATACATTATGTTTTTTAATGGAAAGATTTAGACTACAATATTTTACAAATGATACGTGAGTTTTCTGGAAAATATTCCTCGGGAGGTCTCAGCAGTGGAACCTTGTAGTGTCTACAGGAACAAAGTATAGGATAGCAAGTATTATATATATATATATATATATATATATATATATAGCATTCAGTTGTCATTAGTATTATAAAACCAGTTACTTTGTTATTTTAATTTTCTTGTGTTTTTTATTTATTTTTTGGGGGGGTAGACTGTACTAACACGGAGGAGAAGGTCTCCGAGCAGCCCGGCGGAAAGCAACGCAAGAAACGCTCCAGAGCAGCCTTCTCGCACGCGCAGGTGTTCGAGCTCGAGCGCCGCTTTAGCCACCAGCGCTACCTAAGCGGGCCGGAGCGCGCGGACCTGGCGGCGTCGCTAAAGCTGACTGAGACGCAGGTGAAGATCTGGTTCCAGAACCGGCGCTACAAGACCAAGAGGCGCCAGATGGCCGCGAGCAGCGCCGCATCCGCGGCCGCCGCCGCCGCCGACTTGCTTCTGCCCACTGCTAAGCGCGTCGCCGTTAAAGTGCTCGTGCGCGACGACCGCAGGCAGTACTCTCCCGGAGAGCTGCTGCTGCTGCGGCCTCCACCTCTCCTCGCGCTCCAGCCGCCATCTTCCTCTTCTTCTTCCTCCTCTCCTTCATCATACTGTTACTACTATCACCCACACGCGTACTGCGCGCCCGCCTGGACCCTGTCCGCGTCCGCGTGCGCTGGGAACCAGTGAAAAAAAAATATATATATATATATTGGGGGGGAAAGAGAAAACTGATTTCTTTGTATGTTTGTCTGTGTGTTTGTTTGTTTGGATTTTACGCTCCTAACAAATACAAAATATGGAGGGAGAGACGACAAGACTTCAACTGTTTTAAGCTGAACCAAACCTAAAGACTAATGACATCACTCTATTATATTATTAATGTGATACTTTTCGGTGTTATTTTAATTATTATTGATGTTATTATTAATGCATTCTTTTCCTGAATGTATATGGGAATTTTTCGTTCTCTTTTTTTCTTCCTCACTTACACCCAGAGAAACATAGATGTATAGGTGTAACGGAAAGACTCCAGCACGTCCGGTCTATAAACTATTACCTGCGCAAACTAAACACCAGTGTGTGTGTGTGTGTGTGTGTGTGTGTGTGTGTGTGTGGTCAGAGTTACAGACTTTAGTATTTGTGTAAAATCTTGTTGCTGTTTACAGGGAAAAAACGCAGATCATTAAAACACGTGTGTGTGTGGGTGCGCGCGCGCCCGCGTGCGTGTGTGTGTGTGTGTGTGGAGTACACTTTGTCATTGTTTGGTTTATTAAAGGCGTTTAAAGTGACAGTCGAACTGTTGGGTGTCGTCACCTTTGTGATGAAGTGCACTAGATTGATGTGAAAAGCAAAACGAAGAAACGATGGCGCAGAATGAGTTACTACCTGATTAAAAGCGCTTTTACATTTTCACGAGGGTGAATTTCCCGTTTTTTTTTTATTAATTTTGTCTAATCAACACCAAATTTCTTGTGTTGCCTTTCGTGTCCTGTTTCTTTCTTATTTCCTTAACAGAAAAATATTACAATATATTAAATCCCAATATTAGAAAAAAAGAAGAATTTAATGGCATTATAAATTAATTTTATGGAATCACTGCAACTATTTCAAAGAATAAATGAATTAAAAATATATATTTGTGCATTTTTCCCCATATAGGGTAGTTGTATTAGGCTTTGACGGTTAGAAGGTGTGTGTGCGAGTGTGTGTCAGGTTGATGAATGCTCCATCACAGGGCTCGTGCGTTATTTTTATGTTTTATGGCCCTCCTTGTGTGTCGCTGCACATTTGTGTAAAAGTGTTGTTAAGGTGATTTAAAGTCCCCGCACTGCTTTACCCGGTGATTTAATGCGACCCTGTGCGCGCGCCGATCAGCTCAGCAGGTCTGCCTGAAAGTTGGAATAAAAAAAAAAGGGAAAAATAAATCATAATACCAATAATAAAAGAAAGAAAAAGAAACACCCCACCACCAAGAAGCACAGCACTGGATTAGTTTAATTAGACTTAGATTTATTGTACAAACCAAGCGATTTCCTTACTTATACTGATACACTCGGGCTGTTTAATGAATGGTTATTTTCTCATTCGAGCCATTCACTTCCTTATGGTGTTGGTCACTGAGGGATTTATTTTTGATAGATATTTACGTGAATAGGTATATGGTTTTATTAGACTCAAAATATGTAAACCAATACATTTTTTAAATACTTTGAAATTTTCAAACCGGAGATTTTGCTGTATGGAATGCGGTATAACAAATAAAAAGCACCGTACGGTAATTCAGTAATAATATTAATACTACTACTACTACTAAAATTAGTAATAATTATTATAGTTCTGTTGCATCTTTCAAAATAATAATAATAATAATTATTATTATTATTATTATTGTTATTTTTCATCCTGCAATGGTCATGTTTCTCACACTTTTACATTTTGAAACGGTGCATTTATTTACACTATTCAGGTCATTTAAGCGTTCTTTTGCCATTTAACATATATTTGCCTTGCGTAATTACCTTGCATTACATAATTGTTGCCTGTCCAAAGCATAATTTCTTTAGACCATCTTGGCATCCGGGTATATTTGTGTATAGGTAATGCTATCTCTCAGAGACATTAAACGCATTTATTTAACGCAGAAGTATTCATTGTTATTTTGTATGTTGTATTTTAGTCAGAGCTAGAGCACAATTGCTAAATTTTATTCAGCTTAGTGAAGTGTGAAACCGTGTGCTCCAACTAAAAAGTTGAAGTTAACAATCGCAAGCTAACAGTGCATCACACAACCCTAAAATAACATATATTAAACATTTAATGGCCATATTTGACCTCAAATGGAGTTTGTTATGAAGTAGCTAAGCAGGTTTTTTCGTCACGCGCTCAGCGCGAGGCCACTTGCTCTGACACAAAGCTCGCGGGATTAGTTGTGGATATCACCCTTGTTCAGTATGAATAAATGCATTAATGATGTTTAATTTAACTTATGCGCTGTAAAGTAAATGTGAATATTGGACCTACTTAAAATTCTGGAAATATGTTTTATATTTGTCCTCACCCGGTTAGTTTCATTACAACAATTAATTTGCTGCAACACGGTTGTGTCCTTTATTGCTTTTTATTTTTCCGAAATGTTATAGGGGAATTATCAACAAATGATTTGGCTAAAATCAAAGGATTAGAATATAATTTCGAGATTTCGAAACCCCTTTATATTAATAATATTAATATTTTGTGGTTGCTGCTTGATTTGCTTTTCTTAAATGAACATTAATATTTATTTACACTCTAAAAATGCTCGAATTGTAGGCAAACACTTTAGTATTATATCTTTTCTACTTATATGTCTTTTCACCTCTAAATCTAGCCTGCCATTGTTTAAATATTTGAAGTAAATAAATGAACACTAGAAAGACACATAGCCCACAAAAAGTTCAATGGTGTACCATTATTGGTACGGTCTAAGTGACAAAAAATGTAGCTCTCTTTATTTATCTTGTAAACAGAAATAAGCACATCACTTTAGCTACATAGATACTGTTCTCAAAGTGTTCATTTCACTCATTCATGCTAGTAATACCTAACCCAAAGTTTCAGGATGTTTCTGCTCTATCTGTTTTTACCACAGATACTTTGAGAACATGTTATACTATTATTAATTTAACATACATAAAGATGAAACACCTCCCAGTAACGCCCCAAGGGATTTCACTCCACCACAGTGAACTAACCTACAATTGTGGCTATAGCAACCAAGACCTCTCAGAAAACAATCGAGACCACCAAAGGTCGCCATCAGTTGTAATCATTGCAATTATGGCAGTTTCTGTCATGGCATATCATGTATTCTCCTTAAAAATGGAAGTCATGTATGGCCAGAAAAATCTGTGTATAATATGCTCAGTGTTTTATGAGTTATTTGTAATTAAACTCTTAGATGTTTTATAAGAACACTAAGCTACAGTTTGCATTTTAATTTCTTATTTTACTATAACCCCTAACTGTGCTAAACATGGTATAAATTTAATCTGTTATACCCTTTTTAGATAGCACTATGTACAACCAAGAGGTATTATGCTTTGAACTCCAGACATTACTGCATACTGCCTTCAAACCTAGTGCACCATTAATCTAATGGTGAGTTATTTTGAATTCTGTTCCCTCCTCCACCCTTTCTTTCATGCTCTGTCTGGTATACATCCTGAGTATATTGCACTCTTTTCATTTTATTTTGTCATTCATTATAAATGGACTTTTATATATCATGCACTATGGCCTATATGTCAGACAGAGATCAGCTACTCTTGGCATGTGAATAATGCCTCGTATACATCCATTTCTAGAAATTTAAGCTTAAAATCTATAATCTATAACGGGTAAGGCAACCCCCTGACAGGTTAATGTGCCATACCCTACCTACTCTCTCTTTATATATATATATATATATATATATATATATATATATATATATATATATATATATATATATATAAAAGGTTGCATATGAAATACGGAAAATTTGTCAACTATATGTCTGCAACAGGAAGTCATTTAGAATCAGAACAAAATTACTCTGCATAGGATCATTGTGTGTGTGTGTGTTTTGAAATGCCGACACCCATGCGCTCTGTGCACGAGAACGCTTGAATTGACTCTATATTGCACGTGGAGGTGCACTGAAGGCCTGGCGCATTTCCCCCTTTAACTTCATCCCCTATAAATAAGTACCCCGATGGTTAAACATTCCGGGAAAAGGCACAGAAATGACCGAGAAGAAAAAAAAAGAAAAACTTGAGGCCTAAAGCCTCTATTAAGTGTGTTTGAGAGTAAAGGAAAGAGAGAGACCGTGCGAGCTAAGTCGCGTCTGGAAGTGATTCGCAGATGGAGCTTCACTTTTGCCACTCAAAATGGTATTGACATTGAGATCATGAGAGATCTTCACACACACACGCACACACACACACACCTCCTTCTTCCCCTCACTTTCAATTAGGTTAAACTCAGTTTAATTCTTAGTTCCTT
Organism: Clarias gariepinus; assembly: GCF_024256425.1. Classification (NCBI taxonomy): domain Eukaryota; kingdom Metazoa; phylum Chordata; class Actinopteri; order Siluriformes; family Clariidae; genus Clarias; species Clarias gariepinus. The sequence continues at coordinate 24,268,306 of NC_071115.1, read as the reverse complement.
AGCACGACAAAGCTGTTAAACTCGTCCCAGACTGAGTGAATATAATAATAATAATAATAATAATAATAATAATAATAATAATAATAAAAAAGACGAATTGTTTTTTTTAAATATTTTTTTTAAGAGCATTTTTGGAGCAAATTAAGAAAATAGGCCCTTAATTAATTTCAATTAATTAGTACAATTAACACACACACACACACATGCTGCATTATACCCTCTCTCCCTCTTTCTCACACACATACATACCTCTTTCTTCCCCTCATCTTCAACATAGGGTAAAGTACATTTAATTCACAGATCCTTTGGGCAAGACAAAGCTGCATTTGTGTTAAAATAGTCTTAGACTGAGTGAATATATAATAATAAAAAAATAATAGGAAAGATTATCAAGTGAAAAAAATATGGAACAAAAGAATTAAAAAGGCCATATGTAGCTAAATTAATAAAAAATAATCTGCGTCATTCACTCTTTTTCTCACACACACACACTGCTTTATATACTTGATTAATCAAGTAGTAGTAGCTTAGTAGTTAGTAGTAGTAAAAATGAAAATAATAATAATATGGCTCGCGTAGACGTGTGTGCGTTAGTAAGTGACATGACCAATGTCGCGGTAATTTCCCCGCAGGTTTATCGGGCATTACGTCTCCCTTTCGCTCTGTATATTTACGCAGAGATTGGAGACGTCAAAGGCAATTTGTGCGCACACGCTAATAGAGGCGGCCTGACGGCGTAATGGCGCTTAATCAGGGCGATCATGTCGGCCCGCGCGAGCACGCTGTTGTGCCAGATCAGGTTTCCCGTAATGTCGAGTAATGGCGGCGAAATTGGCGTTTCTTCTCGCGCTCTCGGTAATCCCGCGCGCCTCCGCACCTGCGAGCCATTCCTCCTCCTCCTCTCATCTCGGAGCGCTAGAATTCAATTACACTCTTTAAAAAAAGTTACAACACACGAGCCGTTTTTGTTTCCCAGACAAGTGCAGGTAAGGGAGATCCGACAAACCTCACAGTTTATATCTACAGCTACATATGCGTTAGAATAATAATATTGATCAATTACAATTATATTATTATTATTATTAGTAGTAGTAGTAGTAGTAGTAGTACATTCATTTTGATAAGGAGATTGTGTGTTGTTTGCCTCCAGCTGAGCTGTTCGCACAGGTACACACTCCTATCTCCTACACACTGATTACGAGGTTTACTAATAACCACCGCATTTATAATAATAATAATAATAATAATAATGGGCTGTTTTTATCTATTTATTTAAATGTGTATCTTTTTTATTTGCAACACCTGCTTAACATCGAAAGTAATTAACTAATAATTAATGAACACTAGGTAAAATATTTTGACATGCTAGTAAATGTTGATTGAACAGAGTGCATTGTGCATTAATTGTACAGAAAGACAATAAAAAAAATTAAAACACTAATACATGTATCTGCAGATACAAGGGGAAAAAATAAAAACATTGTACATGTAACTAAAACACAGAATACAAGGGCAAGTTACATCATTTAACATTAAATGTACAATAATATATTTTTTTAAGCCACTTTTAAATGCAGTTTATCTGGAATGCACATATCATAACACCCAGACAGCTCCTTTTCCTTTAGCGTTTTTTTGCAGACAGATTGGTTTTATATAGTTTAATTATTGAACTAATATATATATGTTATAATTTTCTTTCATTTCTCATATAATTCACTAGTGATGTAGCACTATTACATTTAGCCTTCTTCATTTATTGCTGCTCGTTTTAATTATTTATATATATATATAAATAGTAAAAACTTATTATTTTTATTATTTTATGTATTATTTTCGTTATTGCTCGTTTCCATGACCACTCTATATTTTTTCACGTAACACATTTGTGCTATTAATAAAATATTAGTAAAATGATTAACTAATTTGACCAATTAGTATAAATTATTATTATTATAAATGAATAATTATTATAAATAGGGCCCTACTACTACTACTACTAATAATAATAATAATTATTATTATTATTAATATTATTACATACTTATACTATTACACGTTTCTGTTTGTGATTTAAGTCTCACGTTTTTCTGTTTAAAAAAAGTGCAGTTATGATATTCGTCTGCAGCGGGCCTGTATTATTATATTTTATAATTATATGTATGTATACTTTTTTGACACTTTAAAAGTTTGGGTCTATGGAAATTACAGGGATAAATGTAACCATGTATATTTCGTCGTGTTGTTTTATATTAAGGAGGTTTATGTTGTTATATTTGGATAGTTACATTATTGACGTCTATGTTTTAAACAAATTGCACATGGCAAAACATGACAGATACACTATGACCCAAGGAGGCACCTCTGATGTATAAATGCTTTACATAATTACGATTTTTCTTGTTGTTTTTGTTATGTGCACCACCGTGTTGGTTGAAGCTCTTGTGTAGGAGAATGTGCAGGAGTGCGGAGGACTCTCAGGAGGACAGCTCTTCCTCTTCCTATTTTTGTGCCCATCCCGCGGGGACATTGAGCAGTATCCTGTGGGTAAATGGCGGGCATGGTGCTATTAGGCGTTCTGCCTCTGCTGGTGCGCTGTAGTTTAAAATGGATTTTAAAGTAACTTTTATAATAATAACAAAACGGCATTCATTTAGTAACAAAAACTTTTTGACTTCGGAACTATTATTATTATTATTATTTTATTATTATTTTGTACTGAACTGTTCTGCGCACAAGCAACAAGCATTGGAATTGTTTAATTAATTTACTGAAAGCATTATCTGATAGGGATATTTTTCTATCAGAATATGCACACCTTTAAGTTTTAAGTTGAATAAATCTTTTTATGTAAATGTTTTTAGTTTAGTTTCGACGGCGCTTGCGTACAGCGGCTCGTTGGTCTAGGGGTATGATTCTCGCTTTGGGTGCGAGAGGTCCCGGGTTCAAATCCCGGACGAGCCCATATTTTAGGACCAAGTTGTGGCTTAGTTTAATCACATATCGGCATTTGTGGGAATCAGACCCCACCCTGACACAGCTGGGCCCTTATCATTTCCTGCTCCAGCGCCTCTGTGTCATGGCTGAATCTACGCTCAGACACCAGCTTTATAAAAAAATAAAAAAAATAAAAAACTGGAATGAAAGGAAAAATTAGGTGAGTTGCTCGATGTTGTTCAAAATTCTATATTGTTCACAACTGTTCACACACACGAAAAAACATTCTGTATATGATCTGAATAAATCGAATTATTCTGATAAGTTCTGTTTACATATAGGGCACCCAAGGGAAGCTTCTCACTATTTAAGCATGATGCAACTTCATGGACAGATGTGTCGCTCAGCCAGACAGACAGACAGATGTCAACAAACAAATAGATGTATCTTGCTGAGAGAGGGATATGTTCAAAGACAGACAGACAGACAGACAGGTGTGTCTTGCTTATAGCCAGACAGACAGATGTGTCTTGTTGACAAACAGAAAAAGGTAAATAAAAAAAGCCAAAGACAGAATGAGAGACAGATATACATGTCTTGTTGACAGACAGACAGATGTGTCTTGCTGACTGCCTGACAGTCAGAAAGACAGACTATCAAACAGACGGAAAGAGAGACGTGTCTTGCTCGCAGATGTATTTTTTATGACAAAGACGAAAATACAGACAGACGTGTCTTGCTGGCAGGCAGAAAGACAGACTGGCATATAGACAGATAGATATGACTTACTGACAGGCAAACAAACAAAAACAAACAAACATACAGACAGAAGAGAAATTACATTTCATGTTATTTATAATGTTTTTAGTCTTTTTTACTAAGAAAAATGGAATGTGTTATTGCAGATAATTAATAAAATAATAATAAAAAAGAAATAATTATTAAAATAAGCATTTTCTTTATTTAAAACTGGATATTTGTTGAGAGCACACGCAAACTCAAAACACTGCGTTCCCTCGTTCAAATCTCCTGCAGGAACTTTGGTTTCCTTGGCAACGATGAAGCGTCATGGCGGACGAATCCATTTTCCTCCCGTGGGTAGGAACACACATGAAAAAGTCAAAAACGTATTAAAAGTGTGCTTGAACATATTTCTACTTATAGTTTCTGTTAATCAATACATATAAATGTTATATACAAATTGAATAAAAGTAATTTCCAGGGCTCAAATGACGTTATTTATGATCAGAGTTTTGCTATATTCTCCTCCGCATGGTTGGTGCCAGTCTCCGTCTATTTGAGTGAAGATGGCGGCCCGTTGCTTAGCACAAATTGTTGTATGATTAAAACCATAATTTACCAAGCGTTTTACTGATTCAGTTGTTTTATTTGCGTTTTCTCTATATTTTTATACACACACGCCGATAAACATGTCTGACTCGGAGGAAGAGAGCCAGGAGCGGCAGCTGAAGATGGTGTTAATCGGAGACGGAGCTTCGGGAAAGGTGAGGAGGGATTTACGGCAGCTTTGGATGGCATGCTAAATGCTAATGCAGCCTGAGCTAATCTGTTGTATATTATAACGTGTGGATGAAGTTCCTAAATCTTTCGCCTGGGTCAGCGTGCTAAATGTGTACAAAGGCTGATGTAATCCTCATGCTGCACCATGTCGCGTTATAAAGCTGTTAAACGGGCAGATTGTAGCAATATGGAGCATCAACAGATGGACCAGAGTGACTTTATTTAGCAAATGTGTAGAAGTGCACAGCCATGTAAGATGGCATTAATGTGTAAACCTAGAGACAACCAGAGCTACAGAAGTGCAGATTTCAATACAGTACAACAAGACAGTATAAATACTGTACAATACAAACTCCACATACAGCACAGTGTGGTAAAGGGAAGGTTCTGCTGAGCACAGTGAAGCTGTAAAGTTGCCCAGGTAATATAAGATATATAAGAGTATTGGCCGAAAAGTTGTTAAAAATAGCGCAATAGGCTATTATTAATTATAAATAATAATGCATGAATTTTGTTACAGCATTATGTGTGTGTGTGTGTGAGCAAAAGTTGTGCAAATTAGAATAGAGATTTATACAAAAAGAAGGCTTTGATCATGGCATTACAAAATAGGCATTTACATAGTTACAAAATTATATAATCGCTATCAAGCATTGTGGTGATTGGTAGTAATGATCAGCGGTTGGTCTTCAGGAACAGTGGTGATCAGCGGTTGGTCTTCAGGAACAGTGGTGATCAGCGGTTGGTCTTCAGAAACAGTTGGTGATCATTCCTGAAGACCAACCGCTGATCACCAACTGTTCCTGAAGACCAACCGCTGATCACCAACTGTTCCTGAAGACCAATCGCTGATCACCAGTGTTCCTGAAGACCAATCGCTGATCACCACTGTTCCTGAAGACCAACCGCTGATCACCACTGTTCCTGTGGTGATCAGCAATTAATCACTATGAACAGTTTAGTTTAACCAAATGACCAATGCTGTATTAGTTGTCACAGCGTCCGCCTGTGATGGGCGTGTGCCTAAATCTTTGTCGCTCCTTGCTCACTCCATAGGCTCACTAAGTAGGCAGGCTCCATTTCTGCAGGTGTGCAAAGGGGTCGGGCCACTGGAAACAGGCATGGCTGGGGAAAAATCATTGTTAATGCATCTCTGGCTTTTCCCCGCACTATAAAATTAAGACGGGGAGTGTAGCTCTTGGTCTTGGGGGTCTTCAGAGCAGAGTTGTGCCGCGGACACAAGAAGAGTGGCACGTGAGCAGGGTGATGTGACGTGCCCTCTGGACTTCAAAGGCCGTAGGACTAAAAGCCGCTGATGGATCTCCACGTAGAAGATGGTAGTTAAAATACTGTGCAAGCTTGCACTGCACCCCAGAGAGGTTCAGGATCTTGCTGCCAAAGAGGGAAAAAAGTCGCTGTTCCTTCATGCTATGGCCCTCCCATTTCCGGCCGGGAAAGCCGCCCAGTCGCAGGACTTCAGATGGATTCTCGTCAGAGGCCACACCCAAAGAAGAGCTGAGGGGCTGGTTGGCCAAGTCAGCAGGAAGAAGTGCTCAGGGAGCATGCAGGAGCCACTACCAATGTGGGCCCACTTTGTCAAACTGCCTGCCACCATCGCTCGCCTGCCTTGTGCCCGCTGGACACAGCCTTCAGACCTGCATGCACTTTAACAATTTTTTTCTTCCCTTTTTGCATTTTCCGCCCTCCTTAAATCCTTTTCCTTCCTAATTTCTCTAAATTAAGATTGCCTTTTGTCTGTGTATCCGTGGTGCCACCTGTGTATAAAACTCTTTATACAGTTTGACTCTCATAACCAAATTTAGTGATGGAGTGAAGTTTTGTAACATAGGGCTAGAGGTAAATGAACAAAAGGTCTACCTTTTAAAACACTTAAGTGTAGACATCAGCAAGTTTATTTTAGTGGATTTAAAGAATGCAGTGTAGAGTTACTCGCTGTGACCACACACACCACAATGCAACTGATATGCAAAATAGAATCAAACAGCGACAACATTCTTTTACTACAAATGGGCTGTAGCTATGATGTTTGCCCCTTTTGCATTGATCCACAGTTATATGTCCATTGCGTGTGTAATGCAGTAACACTATCTATCTGCTGTGTCTGCAAATATTTGTATCTGTATTCAAATTTGAACCAGAAGTGGTAATGGCTTGGACTGGAAGTTCAGCCTGGCCTGTCTGGTCTTGCACTTGTTCTTCCTCAACCTCGCCACTTAAGTTGATGGTTGGTCTGAAGTAGAGATGGAATAGTTTATGGCTATGTTCACATTTCAAGTCATATTTTCCAATTCCAATCTTGGAGACAAGAACCGCTATTAAGAGTTTGCAAAAAAAATGGCATGACCATAAATAGGCCATTCATGCTCAAATACCCTCTAATGGGGCTGAATTAAAACTATTCTGAAAAGAAGAGTAAAAATTCCTTCAAATATATGTAAAGACTCATTGCAAGTTTTTCGCAAACTCAGATTAATAGCAGTTTTTGTCTCCATGAATATGAGTCCAGTACCATACCAGTTATGAGATTTAGGGTCTCAATTCCCAATGATTTAGATCTCAATTCTGACTGAGTTCTGCAAAGCAGCGACAGACCATCATACTACCACCACCATGTTTGACTGTAGACCGGATGTTCTTTATATGAAATTATGTGTTAGTTTTTGTATTGGGACATACACCTTTCAAAAAGTTAAACTTTTGTCTTATCAGTCCACAGAATAGTTGCCCCAAAGCCTTAAGAATAATCAAGATAATATATATTTTTTCCAAATATGAGAAGACCCTTTGTGTTCCTTTTCAGTCAGCAGTGGCTTTCGCCTTGGAACTCTCCCATATGCAATTTTCGCTCAGTTTCTTTAGGATTGTTAAAACATGAACACTGATCTTAACTAAAGTGAGTGAGGCCTGCAGTTCTTTAGATGTTGTTTTTGGTGCTTTTATGAGCTCCTAAGTGAATCGTCATTTTGCTCTTGGAGTAATTTTGATAGGCCAGTCACTTCTGGCAAGGCTCACAACTGTTCCAAGTTTTCTCGCAGTGGATTCGCTCGAGTCGAGCCTAAAAATGTTAGCCTTTGCAACTCTTTCCAGACTGATCAAGTCAAGTGGGCTTTTATTGTCATTTCAACCATGTACAGTTCAGTACACAGTGCAACCAAACAACCTTCCTCCAGGACCAAGGTGCTACATACAACATGAATTAACAACATAAATTAACAGAAGTAACTAGCCAAGACAAATAATTAGCTGACTAGCTAAGACAAATTAACACCCTAAATTAACAAAACTATCTAAGAACTCTACAAAAGACAAAAAAGACGGCAAAAGACAGCATAAAGTGCATATGCAAATGTGCACTGGACAACACAAGCAACAACATGGCACATTTCTTGTTGAAGTTGCAGGAAAGATAGAAAAACTGTGGAAAATTGCTAGATTTTGTTCTTCTAAGTGAGAGTGTGTGCGCATATGTGTGTTTGTCAGCCCAATCCTTTTTTATTGAGCGGCCGGATAGCTAATGGGAAGAAGCTGGTGCACAATCAATTACTTTGTTTCTCATCTGTGTTTGGAATTCTGTAGATCGCGGCATGTGGTGTTGCATTTTGAGATCTGTCAGCGTGCTTTACTTTGTCCGGCAGGTTCTATTTAAGTGATTTCTTGATTCAACAGTCCAGGTAGTAATCAGGCTGGGTGTGGCAAGTTAAATCTTAACTCCAAAAATCTGGGTAATCACTAGGGATGCACCGAAATTTCGGCCGCCGAAAATTTTCGGCCGAAATAGCATTATCGGTTTCGGCCGAAACGTAAGAAAGCGCAGAAAATAAAAGCCGAAATTGTCGCCACGCCTCTCCCATCCTCCCGTCTCGTTCGCGCTGTCATTACGCATCAAACACGGAGTATGTCGGCGGTTTGGAAGCACTTCAAAGTTTCAGATGAGGACAGCAAAGTTGCAATATGCAAGATTTTTTTAATACAAACAAAAAGAAAAAATTTAAACATGTTTTTTTAATGAAGCCAGTTTCGGTATCGGTTTTCGGCCAAGTGCATCCAAAAATTTCGGTTTCGTTTTCGGCCCAGAATTTTCATTTCGGTGCATCCCTAGTAATCACCATCTTTACCAGGGATGCACCGAATGTTATTATTCAGCCGAAAATAGGCAAAAAAGCACTTTCGGTGTTCGGCCGAATAAGTAAAAAGGCCGAATAAATTTAGCCGAACAATGACGTTTTTAACCCGCGTAGAGTGAGAGGCGTGCGCAGTGTCAGCAGTGTGGAAGCACTTTAAAGTGTCAGAGAAAGAAGCAAAAACCGCCGTTTGCAGACACTTTTCTGCTGAATTGTCCAGAGGGGTGCATCTGCAAAAACGTACAGCACTTCAAGTTTAATTTATCACTTAAAATCAAGACACCCCGAACATCATGCAGAGTACGAGAAAGACACGGCGGCGGCTACGGCAACAGCAGCGAATCCACATTTTTTTCAGCAGTCAGTTATAGCCCTAACATAGGCTATTCAAGAAGGGGGGCTTCAAAGATAGCCAAATAAAAAGATTTTTTTATTTTACTAATTTATTTATTTTAAGTTATAGTGTGCTTTGTTTGTATAATATCTGCTGGAATGTAAAAAAAAATGTTCAGTGTTAAATAAATATTTTGAAATTGTATTTTTGTTATTTGATTTATTTTTCTGAAAAGCAACACAAAATAGTAAAAAGCAAATTTTTACTATTTAATAAATAATTAATATAAATTGGCAAAATAAATGAAAAAAAATGCAAAACACCGCGTTCGGTCTTCGGCCTTCGGCCAAGCATTTCATCATTGTTCGGCTTCGGCCAAGAATTTCATTTCGGTGCATCCCTAATCTTTTCATGATTTAACTTTTTCACATTGGGCCAGGAAGGTTTGGACAGGTTTTCACTTAATAAAGCATTATTTACAAAACTGCATTTAGCTTTATATATATATTAATTTTTTTGTAATATAATTTTTTTTAATGATATCAAAAAATTTGCAAATATGCAAAAAAAGAAAAAAAAAAAGACATACTTTTTCCACAGCACTGTATCCAATCTAGGACTATAAATTGTATCTAAAAAACATCGCTCTAAAAAAAATCTGATCTGTGTCACATTAGGGTAAAACTGCATTTGCATTTGAGGCACTTCAGGCTGGTAACCTAAATTAATTTAGTTGTTTCTATAAATATAAACACTAGTAGCCTAATTTAAATCAACACAACCCTGGCCAGGCAAGTAGAAAGGAGCAAACATTACAGTAAAACCTACAAACAGTTCTGGCAAGCTTTCTAAAGGAAAAAAAGTCTTTTCCTGTTTATTGTATTCAAGTATGTCTAGAAGCTCCCTCCATGTGTGCTTTAGTTAGATAACTAGCCTAGATAATTTGCTGTCTACATATTACGTTGATCATTTGCAGCATTTGGCTCAGGGTTAATTCTGGCATGCTTAGTCAGATACTTAGCCAGAGTTTATACCCAATTTGCTTATGCTGACAAATTTAAAAAATGTGGAGTGAATCTCCAAATGGAAGCTGGACGTGAGCCTAGTGTGGTCACAAATGAGGGGGATAAACGAGTCTGGGCACAGATGATCTTGTGGTGTGGGAGGGTAAATAAATGGGGGCGCGGACGATGCTGTGGTGTGTGATGGTAAATGAACGTGGGCACAAACGATTTGTTCAAGTGAAAGGGTAAATCCTTCAATCTAAGCCTACCAATCTCCAATTACACACCATAAGCCTTTCAGTCTCACTCCAAAACTAACAAATGCTTCATGTTCAGTTTTTATCACTAAAAACCTTTTCTGTCGTATGAACGAAACATAATATATCTAATGCTGCATTTATGGTGCCTTTTATTTAGTATTTTGTAAGTTACATCATTTTCCACCCCTGCACATTTGATGTGAGAAGCCGAGGAACAAAACATTGACGCAGTATTTTGGACTGAAATAGCATTACAGTGACAACAGCAGGCAATAGCGGGTGGAGTAGGTAGTGTAACAACAAGCTACGTGAATAGGTCTGGGTTGCGCTGGCTACAAACTAGCTGGGTAAGGTTAGTGCTAATGATTTGATGATTAGCTTCGTAAAAACAAAAGGCAACAAGTATTGTCAATGTTCTATATTTAACCAAGAACTGTCTGAGTATTAAGTGATCTGACCACCAATGCTGGTTTAATGTGAAGAAACTGGTAGTTAAGAAGATCAATTTGACAAGTGGAGGTTTCAAGGTAAGTGGGCGGTTTTGTGGGACTTCACCTCAAACCATTGTTACATTACACATGGTTTAAAGTGAAGTCCCCCAAAATACACGGTTACAAGACACTCCTGTTTCTCCCTTTTCCATCCCAATCCGAATTGATCACAATCCCTACCGAGGTCCTCACTTATCAAAAACATTACCCAATACAAATGTTCAGAAAACTCCCCCCGCCACAATTATATCTATTGATTTTACCTTCAGACAAAACACAGATATCTGGTTATTATATAAAATCATGAATTGCCAAAAGCATGTCCAGGTCTCGTAAAAGTCCTCAATTTCCGCCTTTACCAGACAAGTTTATCTTTCCGAAGCCAAGTTACAAAACATCTCCCTGATCTCCTGAACTGAAGTAGGTCCTTGAATGTCCTTCTGTGTTAAGGCAATAACATGCTTGGCTTGTAACAAGCAGAAATTAATCAGCCTTTTCTGTCTTTCATTCACCAAAGAATACACAATTTTACATTTTTTGTTTTACGAGAACAGCACTTTCTATGACCCCCCCCCAGGATTTTAGAATTTTACTCACACTCCCACAACTAATGAAACAGTTTACCTACTTTATTATTAAATGTAATACATTTATCCAGAATGCCGGAGTTATACTTATGCAGTTTTACAGGAGTAATATACATTCTGTGAAGCCATTTTTATTGCAACAACCTGAACCCAGTGCTAATTCCAGAAATCTCATCTGAATAGTATTTAAGTTGAATGTTGGTTTAGTGGCAGATCTTTTTTGTTATTGCTACATTTCTTTCTGAAATAACATTATACTACTGTAAGACATGTAACAGACTTGACTTACATCTTACCCCGCTTTTGAAATGCTTAAGCACGCACACTCGTGCTCACTCGCGTGCACATACACATACACGCACATGATCTTGCCCAGACACTTTCCAAGTGTATCAGTAGCAGACATGATAAGTGATGAGTGGATTACAGGAATGAAGGCTATTTTTAACAAAGATAGGCAGTGTTTTTATCTGTCTGTCTTTTTAAACCTGTTAATGCTGCCTCAAGCTTTAGTCCTTAAACTAAACCAAATCCCTGACAGCAAATCTTAAAGTCAAAAGCTAAACTACTAGGCAGATGATGGCACTATGCTGAAATAACTTTAAAAATTATTCTAGTCTAAGGTTGACGTTTCAACTTTAAATGTTAATTTCTTCATATGTTCTAGAGTTTTATTCTAAGTTTCTTTTTGCATTTTTTTCCACCAAACTTTGGTTTTATTGGTTTTGGCACTTGAACAATTATTATTTTTTTTTTTGGAAAGCCAGATGTAATGATAAACAAGCTTGGTGAGTGCTTACAGAAGGATCTTCTGTAACAACAACTCTTCATTCAACTTATAAAAACCCATGCATGGCCGATTCCTAAACTCCTGGCACAGGTGGCTATGGTTTGAGCCGGTACTAAGCGGAATTCATGATGCTGTTAATCCTCACAAGAGCCATCAATCCTCAGAAAAAGCAGTAACATCACATTTAACAATATTTATTAGGTACGCTTCCTCATATCAAACACTCCAGTATTTTTCAACTGTGCGCTCATTTTATGGGTTGCTCTTTTATTTGAGGGGAAACAGGAAATAGTTAAAGGTAACAATGTCGTTTCTAGAGACTGACAGCAAAACTGCTTCAACCTCTTCAGACTCACAGATGCGAACACTTGTTCACTCCTAAGGGCAATTTAGGGTATCTGGTTCACCTGTCACCACTGGAAGGTAGGAGTAAAACCATGACACAAGGAGAACACGTGAAACCCCACACAATTAGTAACCAGAGCTTAGGATAGAACCTCAGACCCCTCTAGGACATCAACACTATCTGCTGCACCACCATGCCACCCAGAATCTAAATAACTCAGTTATTTAACTACAAGGTTTTTACGAGAATGGTTTTTAATGGCTAGGTTAGTATACAAGTTAAAATTTTGGACTAGACTAGTGGTCTACTCAGGAAAAAAAAAATCTCTTCGTTGAGAAGTTGTAAACCTCCTCGGAAAGGCTGCTATGAAAATAACGGATTATGTTGGCTTTTGGTGACTTTCAGTGTGTTTATATTGTTATTGTTAATATTGTTATACTAAATGTGTAAAAATGATAACAAATAGTGAAGTTTAATCATAATTCTGGAATTGGCTGGATATTCGGGCTATATGGATATATGGGGATGGATGAATAGACAGAAGAGAAGGAGTGCTCAGGAAACAAGTAAGAACGATAGGTAGATGAACCAAGAAATAGTCTCTGAAGATAGATTGTGAAATAAAAATGAAAAAGTAGCAAAAACTTTCTAATATAGGAAGAAAGAGGTGGTATTCCCAAGATGCACTTAAGGGCAATAATCAAGTCTTTCTGCTACATTACGTTGAGGTAGAGCTCATCTCGGCACACAAAGAACCTTACACTTAACCCACTTTTGTTGAGTATTGTGGTTCAGCTAAGGATTGTGTTACTGCAGCGTAACTGCTGTATGTGAGCACACCACCATGCCAAACCTCTGAGCTACAGTATGTGTGTCTGTATGTGTGGTTATCAATAACCATTTGCAGGCTTCTCAGTATGAGTCAACACTACTTTCCCAGCGTCAGAGTAATGGAACTAAACCAAGCACACACAAACGGAGGGTAGTATGGTGGTTTAGTGTGTACCGATTTATAGTCCCTTTTGGGCTTGGTTGTTCACTTGTGGTGTTTCAAGGCAGAGAGTGGGAGTTGTGTGTGGTTGGTTTGCTTGTGTAGGCTGTTTTTGTAGAGTTTGGCTACACACACACACACACTCACACACACACACAAGAGCCATACACACTAACAGTCATCCATTGATGGCATTATAAATTGTGCACTAGTGGTTCCTATACTGGTACCAAAACAGGTAAACAGGTTACACCCTATAACTTTTTTTTTTTGGTAACTTTTATATACAAGTTTTCGTCAGTATTTATGCCCCCATAGCATATCTCTGGTTCACCTTGCTCAAGACGCAGACAGTTTACTCAAGTACAGAGACACAATATGCAGATAAGTTAAACTATGATACCACCTTCTGATGACGCTCTCCCACATGTGATCTGCTCTGTTAGATGTGTGCAATAGACTGTTTAACTTCAGTCCTGCTTGCTTCCCTCCTGCCTACCCCACCAAACACTCCTGACAATCTTGTCTGCTCCTGTAGATTGTCTTGACCAATCCTGCATGTTCCTGCAGACTATCTTGACAAATACTGCCTGCTCCTGCAGATAATTGAACCACTCCCCCCCTTTCCCACAGATATTTACAAAATGTTTAACAATCCCAATCACTCCTAGAGAAAGTCTTGACCAATCCTGCCAACGCATGCGGACTCTCTTTACGCATCCTGCCACGTCAACAGAAAGTTTATTAATTCCTGCTGCTTTCTACACATTCTTGACCAATCTCACACACTCCAACAGACCCTGTTGATTAACTTTATTTACTCCTTCAGAGATTCTGACCAATGCCACCAACTTCCACGGAGACTCTTGACCACTTGTCTGCCCAGTATCATCTACTGATGTGTAGACTCTTGACCAATCCTTTCTGATTATACAAAAAGTTCAACCTATTCCACCCTTTCCCACAGGCACTCTTGACCAATTGTTTTCGCCCAATTGTGTCCGCCCAATTGTGTCTGCCCAATTCCACCTACTCCCACATGAAATCTTGACCAGTCCTTTCTGCTACCTTCAAGTATGACTTTGTGACTCAGAGTGACGCAGTGCTTCAGCGCTCACCCTACCATCCGGAGATCGCTGCCCGGGTGATGCTGTAGCCTCTCGCAACCACGCCCCCTCCTTCCCAGAAAATCAGTTTTTCCCACTCCCGCACAAAGTTTGACCAATTTCTTCCACTCCTGCACAAAGTTTGACCCAGTTTTTCCCCACTCTTGCACAAAGGTTTGACCAGTTTTTCCCACTTCTGTACAAAATTTGGCCAATACCTCCCACTCCTGCACAAAGTTTGACCCAGTTTTTCCCAGTCCTGCACAAAGGTTTGACCAGTTTTTCCCACTCTTGCACAAAGGTTTGACCAGTTTTTCCCACTCTTGCACAAAGGTTTGACCAGTTTTTCCCACTCTTGCACAAAGGTTTGACCAGTTTTTCCCAATTCTGTACAAAATTTGGCCAATCCCTCCCACTCCTGCACAAAGTTTAACCAGTTTTTCTCATTCCTTCACAAACATTGACCAATCACTCCCACTTCTTCACAAAATTCGCCAGTCTTTTCCACTCCCACTGACACTCATGACCCTCTGATTTCTGCAGATTTCTCCAACCCTGTCTGCCCCATCAGAATTTTTTGTCAATCCCTTCAGCCCCTGCAGAAAGTTTGGCCAATCCCTTCTACTCCTGAAGACACCCACGACCAATCCCATGTGCTCTTGCAGAATGTTTGACTAATCTTAGCCACTCCCACATTCACTCTTAACCAATCTTGAGTGTTTACAAAATGTTTGGCCACTCCCTTTTGCTCGCACACAAACTTTGACCAATCCCAACCAATAGTACAAATACCTTTGACAAATCCCACTCACTCCTGCAGACATGCTTGACCAGTCTCTAACCGGTCATTAAGGTTTTGGCCAAGGGAACATGGAAGACTGCACTTTTAGGTTTCGAAGTAGCACCCCATCTGTGGCGTCCTGTATTCAGATATGGGTCGGGTGTGTGTTTATTTCCCTCGGAAAGCAAAAGCAGTGCGAACATGGTACATGAACAACATAAGCATATTGACAGAGAGAGCATGTGTGTGTCCATTAATTAATGTTGTGGAGTGCGGGAATATTTATCAGATTTATATAGGAATTAAGTGTGTGGTTTTCTGTGTGTATATGTGTAGTTGGACTGATGAGAGACATGAAGTGAGTCACTCTGTCATCAGTCAGAATGGATGCTGGCACAAACATAGTGCGCTTTGCCTTTTCCCACACACACACACACACAGCCTACACTCTACACTGTTTTTGAGTGAGTGCTACATTGAGTTATGTGGTGTGTGTCGGGCGTGCACGCTCACTCACAGCTGTACTTCTAATAGGCTCTGATGTTCTGAATTAAGAAGCTGTCAATCAAAAGTGATGTCATACTCAAATACTAACCACACTACGCACATACACACTCAGCGTGGGAAGGCCTGCGTCAATTTTTTCATTTTTTTTATTTAGCTCACTGGCAGAAGAACCAAAGTGACCAGAGTGACCGAGTGTTCCAACAGCAACATGGACAGCCGTGTGTGTTTTGAAGAGTGTGTTTTAAAGTGTGTGTTTTTTTTGGCGTGAGGTAGGCTTAAAGGAGGATTTGTTTGCTTACCATGTCCTTTTGGGTTTCACAGAGCTGGACACAGAATAATACGAAAACAGGATTTTTGTAAACTGGTATATTGCGAAATAATATTTGCAAGACGTTACATGAGAAATTTATAACTAAAGTGAAAATAAAGGGGTTGCCTGTGAAACGGGCTAAAATGAAGACTTACTGTTTGTCTGTCTGTCTGTCTGTCGCTCTCCCTCTCTCTCTCTCTCTCAGACGTCACTCGCCACTCGTTTTGCGCAGGAAGCCTTCGGGAAGCAATACAAACAGACGATAGGGCTCGACTTCTTCCTCAAGAGAATCACACTGCCAGGTGAGACACACTCACAGAGACACAGACACGCATACATGCTAAGGTTTCACTGGAGCGCTGAGGGAGGTGAAAGTGAAGATGATAGTGCTCAGAGTTATTAACACTTCATTCCAACCTGCACAGGCACATTGCAAGGAGAACACAAGTGCACTAAGAATTCCACCTTCCTGCCAAGGCCGAGTCCCATTTAACAAATTTATTAGATGGTATGAAGATTTACAGATATTCAGTGATATCGTGACGCGAGAACATGTTTCTTTAGCATTGTTTTTGGAAAGAATCTCAAGTGTCAGCACTTAGTACCAGTCAGATTTCAAGCTGTAACTTTAAAGGTCCCATATTTTTACTGTTTATTTAACAAGTTAACACAGGTCTCAGAGCTCCCCCGAAGTGTGTGTTCGTGCTCCAGCTGAAATAACCCTCAGATAATGCACTATTCATATCTCAAACACTCTCTAATTCTCTTCTTTCTTGAAGTGCACTATTCCAGTTTCTGTGTAAATAAGCTACTTCCCAACAGCCCAACGGCATAACAGCAGAGGGCCCTTCTTATATGACGTCACAATAGGGGGAGATTCTGTATGACTTGATTATATATAAAAACAGGAGTTTTATTTATGCTTGTTTACACTGGAGTCCCATCAGAGTAAATTTCGCACAATACAGTAGATATCTTTTATATTTTTCGAATTCTCTTACCTTGTAAATAATTTTTTTTTCTGGCTAACATAGAAATAGGAAAATAGATTATTGTTTATTGCTGTTATAATGTTCAGGGTGGCCGTAGCTTTTTTTCATAGATATTCCACAAAATTCTCATATATTATGCTCTATATTTGTGTCTCCAAAATTTGTCTGTTAATTTTCCAGTTGAAATTTAACACAGATTTTGCATTGATGTTTTAAATGAACTGTTTGAATGACTCACTGCGGAAGTGCTTCTTCTTCTTAACCAAGAAGAATACAGAGACTTACTTAACTTAAGTTTGGGACATCATTGTTGCAAAACAAGCAGAAAAAAAAGTTTTCCAGTAACACATGTATTGTGTGTATTGAAGAGTTTCTGTTTATGATAACAGAATATCATGTTGAGCAATTTATAAATCCAAAAACACAACTAAGAGCTGATATTGTCTAAGTTAGACATTGGCGCATAATTGAAAACCTATCCATCTTTAGCTTAAGAAACAGACGGACCAGAGATGGAACTCCACATCAGTCCAGTTTTAAAACCGTAGCTCCCATTTTAAATTCTATATAATTTAAATTGACATCATCACAAAATAACACTCTTATAACCACATACGTATACTGGATCTGAATGCAATACAAGCTACTGTATCAATAGCCATATTAACCCCAGTGCGTCCAAGTTCATCAAACGTGCTTAACGAACATCAACACTTCCAGCTTTCACACTTTTTTTCTTAGAATTTTGCCTTGTTGAGAAAGCAGTCTGATGTAAAATGTTTAACACACAAACACATACAACTTTGGGGTTGAGCTGTCAAAACATTTCCACTGTAAATAAATTATAGGCACTGCTGCTTCATCATGAAAAAAAAAAAAAATCCTGCACAAAGCCCTGAACCAGAGTGGGGTCTTAGCACTGTTATTCCCCAGGGATCTCAAAGGACAAATCAAAATCAAAAAAGAAAACCTACAAATTTAACGAAGAACAAAGACGCGCACACACACACACACACACACACACGCACACACACACACACACACACACACACACACACACACACACTAGAAGGGGCTCAAAAAATGACTAAAAACTGATAATTTTTAAAAATATATATATTTCTTTTAAAAATAACCATAAACAAAAAACAATTGTATCCAATTGTATTTAAAATGTATCCATTTTCATTAAAGGTAATTAAGTGCCTTTACAGTAATGTTGACCATTAAGTGCATAAACACGCGTTAAGTGCATTACCCGTTAAGTGCATAAACATTTATATTAAAACATACTGTATGTCATCATGCCATATTGTACTACAGGATGGGCCATGGAAAAGTCGACCGCCTCCAATACCAGTGTCCAGCACTTTGGAGGATTGAGTAGCCCTTTGCAGTCCGTCTGGTGACGTGATGTCGCCCAGTGTGCAGTGTTCCAGCTTTATTTTGCCTTCCTATTCCACTTTCTCATTTATCTTGTCATGCTATTGCTGGAGGCGGGCTAGTTTTCACTGGCCCACCCTGTATATTGCTTATATATTGCATTGCATTTTTGCTTGTATCTTAAATTCTTTGATTCTCGTCATTTTTTTATTTTCACTGCATTTCAGATTTGTTCTTTCCTTTTCCAAAACCTTGACACACTGATTTTTCACACAAAATCTCAGCTAAACTGTGCATACTGTGCTGAGTTGTAACTTTTTAATTGTAATGTGTTTTTTTTTCTATATAATATTAATAATCTAATAATATATAGTAAATAATTCATTAGAGGAACAGAAGAAAAACAATAAGAAGCAGAAGAAACTCTTCTTTGTCACCTGTAAGTTAATGTGCAGTAAAATATGTTAATTAATTAATCAATTAATTAATTTAAAAATTTTTATATTCTGCTTTTTTAGGAATCTGGGGTCTGAGCGCAGGGGGAGTTAAGGGCCTTGCTCAAGGGCCCAACAGGTGCAGCTTGGTGTCTCAGGGGCTTAAACACCCAGAGCCTTAACCCACTTTACATATACTTTACATCTACGCTACATTACAAGCACTTTACATATATATTACAATAAATCCATGTGCCATAACATAGCTTAAAGTTTGTCACTCCAATCGATCAGCCATAATCACTTAATTCTTACAGATCGGTTGTCTCTCAACTGGCCGATCACATAAACCGATATTATTGAGATGAAGCAAAATACACAAGTCGACAGCCACATCAACATGCCGTCACAAGTCTGGGAATGTTACCAAGTCTCTTGAAAAGATGTCAGATTTGCAATATGCAAAGTTTTTTTTCTAAAGGGGGGATGTCTGTCAAAAGCTTTTACACAACAAACCTTATTCGCCACTTAAGAACAACACAGCGTGAATAATTTGAGCATGCAAAGTTATCCGCGTTGGCGGCAGCCAAATCTTGTAAGTCGACCCATATTCAACCACCTGTAGCAGAAGCTCTTAAAATGCTCGAGCCTCACTCTGCAAAGAGTAAAAAGGCTAAAACCATTATCACATAAATAATAATGAAGAGTAAAATAAAGAGCGGTTCCCAGCTCTGGTTGTGGCAGCCCTGGTTTACCTTACCGCTTCATGCATGCGGGCTGACAGTGAGCTGCTATTCAGCACAGCTGCACACATTCTGGATGATAAGAGGCTCGCCGCTTACTAATGAGTAGCCATGATTGGCTCGCCCAATACAAAGTGACTGATGTGGGTGTTTATTTCAAAACGTTTCGTGCAGAGTTTTCATTTGTTATTCATTGACGCAGCCTTGTTCCATGTGCTACCTGTTATAGCGAGTGAGTATAGCAGGACAGTCGCATTTCAGATAATAAGCATTTCGGTGTGTGTGAGAGGTTAACGGGAAGAGAATGGAATATGTTTCCTTGCAATAAATAGATCTTAGATCTTAGATCTTAATTATATCTGTATAGTTTAGAATTATTTTTTTACTGCTATAAAATAACCTAAAGTCTTATCCACCTGAGCCACCACTCCACTTATAAATACCAAAATAAACAGAACACTTTAAAAGGAAGACCCCACCATACACCTGTGATCGGTATCAGCTTGTTCTGATTTCTGATCGATGATCGCTCCCCAGACCACTGACTTTCTGGTGCAAGCTTATTTCTCACCTATATTTTGCAGATAATAATAGCTGTGTTTATTTATTCACCGTGTATGTGGAGTTTTCCTGACACCTTCTGAATGCCCGAATTCATCAATAGGTCTAGACAGAGCGTGTGTATTTTTCATGACAGTAGTGCAGAGAAATGTCTCCGGCTTCCCGAGCACACTGCATTTATTTTCCGCGCCTTTCCCATGCACGCCGAAGTGAGCGGCGAGGGCTTTTTGTTTTTGTTTTCACGCTTCCGTGCAACATAACTCAGCCGTGTGTGTCTGTGTGTGTGTGCGCGCGTTCTCTTTTTCAGCAGATGGAATTTGCTCACCGTGAAGGCTCGAGTTGTGGATGTGTGGGGTAATTATGGAGCGTTTTGTGTTTCTGTATGAACCAGTCACAAGCTGCGAGATGAACACACTTCACGGTGTGTTACAGCGGGTGGACATGTGCATGTGTGTGTGATGTATAGTCTGAAGGAACTGAGCCGTGAGTTGGAACTCTCCGTTACGGCATTTCAATTTTTTTTTCTGCTAAAATTGTACGTTTCGATGTGTGTCTTTTAGTGTTATTTAAGAAAATATATATAGTGTAAAAGAAAAAAAAGATTCAAAGAAGTGATGGAATGCTGTCGATAATGATGTTGTAATGTGTCAAAAGCTGACCAATTTGCGTCTTTGTGATCGAGTTGCAATTCAAGTTACAATGGGCAGTTCTTGCATGTCCATATGTGATGAAGTGTAGTGTGGAGTAAGAGGGGAAACAATTAGAGTTAAGGCAAAAGAACTTTTAGACAATCTGTCCTCATTCTTTTTCTACGTCTCTTATGCGTCACACACCCATTCAGTTTCCGCTCTCAATCTGTCCTTAATTATATGCAATTACATTAGTAAATTACTGTTTTTTTTAAACATTATATATAAAGTGAGAAAGAATTAGTTTATGAATATAAAGTGTAAAAATAAGTTTATTCTATAAGCCCACCTGACATTTCTGAATGATTTTACATTCCATTAGTGAAACTTATCTTGACACAGTATTTCAACATGAAATATTTGACAGTACTCATTCCATAATTAGTAAATTGTTAGAGTGGGCCATGGAGCTCAGAAGTTACTGAATTGGCTTTGAATTAGATGATTTAAAATTTTTTTATTTGTTTGATCTGATACTAGAACTCTAGTTGAATTGAAGAACTTCTTGTTGCATTCAATTTCTACGAGTACTCTACAATCCTAATCCAATCTTAATAATATAATATAATATAATATAATATAATATAATATAATATAATATAATATAATATAATTTAAGTGATTCTAAAGCTCGTTTCTGCAAGTTATTGTAATCAGTATAATAATTTGAAAAATTTCAGTGATTGAAATCAAGAATGTTGACTCGAATTTTAACAAAAAATTGTTGGAATCCAACCAAAAACACTTATTTGAATTTTCAAACTTGTTTAAGAGCAAGAGTTTCTTAAACCTTTTGGCCACACAGTCCTAAATAGCCATTATGAATTTTGTTTTAAAAATTCCAGTGTAAATTAAGACTATTGCAAAATTTCAACATTTTATTATTTCACTAACATATGTATCATAAGTAACTAAAACATTCCTTGCATCGGGTTGCTTCTTTTTTATTTTTTGGAAGAAGAAGGAAAGTAAGCGTTTCCTGACGCAGCTTGTTAAAATGTTTTAAAGCATGTTTGAAGAGGTGTGGGTCTTTCTGCTATTACATCCTATACAGGACACCCTTGAACAATACATAAGGAATTTAAACACGCTGGGTGTATTGATTTAGGAAAATAAGCCACGGCTGGGTAGCATGATACCGCCTGACACGAAGCAATCTGGTTTGTACTGAACTTGTACTCTGTCCGGAGGATTAAGAAGTCATATATGCTTTAGTTGAAGCGTCAGCGCCAGAAATCCCTGTCTGTATGTTTTTTTTTTTTTTTTTTTTGAGTCAAATAGTAAAATATTTAGCGATTTCCTGCTTAGTGACGGTAAACAGACTATGCACTTATTTAGGAAATCCAAAAGACTGGTAGGCAAAACAGGAAATACATCTTTATAATTATTATTATAATATAGATTTTTTTAATTAAATGAGGGGATTGTAAGTTTAATTTGTAAATCAGGTCATGTTTTTGTTCGTATGATTCTTACGTTGTCTTAAGTTTAACTTGATTTTGTTTCTAACCATAAGTGGCTCAGTAGTTAGTGATGTCGGATTTAAAACTGTGTCCTACGTACAGTTTCAGCACCAGTGTGCTTTCAGACGTTTATCTACGTGGTGTTTGCAATCAGGTATATAAAAGGACTAATATTTCACAAGGCATGCCATTTCGGGGAAATTAATCCACTATTAAGTTGGGGCTAAAATGGCATTTTGTCAGCAAGTATTTATTTTTTTAAAATTTTATTTTTATAAA
Source organism: Clarias gariepinus (assembly GCF_024256425.1). Taxonomy (NCBI): domain Eukaryota; kingdom Metazoa; phylum Chordata; class Actinopteri; order Siluriformes; family Clariidae; genus Clarias; species Clarias gariepinus. Next base: position 24,245,655 of record NC_071115.1, on the reverse strand, counting down.
AAAAAATGTGTGCCTTTTTTCTGATGGTCACATGACAGCATCAACGATGGTATGACTACTGACCTCTTTAAAGGAAACAAAATAAAACACGTTGCTGCAATAATTCATCTCGAATTCTAAAAAGCGGCACAGTTAACAACTGTGTATATGTTTTTGGAGCCCTGTATATTTCAATGTCTGTGCAACTCCATTTATTACAGATATTAGAAGCTATGAGATGTCTCGTCCTCACCAGCCATTCTCTTTTCATCTGTCTTGAAATGAATAATGTTTGAAATACGGACGTTTGAGTTGTTGATGACGTCCCTGGTGCTGAAAACAGTCACATGTTGAAAAACGTATAATTACAGCTTTTTTTTTTTTACTTAAAATTTTCCTAAATAAACGTCTCACAATATCAATATTTTTTTATTTATTTATAATTTTTTAACCAACCAACTAGACGATCAAAAATCTTAATTTTTATGATTAGTTTTTGGAATTCTTGCTGCATAAATTGTAGTTGTTTCTGGTTGTGTAATATTTTCCTAAAATTCTGCCATTTAAATTAGTTTACTTCTATAACCTAGCTTTAGCGTACTGTAGAAATGTAAGTGGTTTGTATCTAGAGCTCCAGTTGATTTGATTTTGGAAAGCTGCTTGTTTTTACTGTAGG